>NW_007046055.1:167335-168043 GCF_000164805.1 Carlito syrichta
TACTAAACCCTGTGACGGCCTAATCTATTTCATGCCTTGCTCTCATCAAGAAATGTTCTTTTCTCTGGGTTATGTGAGTTGATCCTTCTTCCTTTAGTTACATATGCAGTGCCTCTGCTAACGCTGGGGGTGGCTGGGATTAAGTTGAGGGGTCCTGGCTTGTGATTTAAGGAATTTAGGCTTAATTTATGAAGCCAGAGTAGAGCAGAGAATTAAGCAATTTTCAGCTAAATTGGAGCACAAAAGGCAGCTGATGTGGAAAATGACTTAAGCCCTCACTGAATTTGGCATCTACGAATCCTACCCGAATTACCAAAGAGGAAAACATTTGCTGTGGAGCACTCCGAAGGGAGCCACAGAGGAGATGAACAGGGAAGTTTCCCAAGAAAGGCTCTCAGAAGAGCGCTCGTTTTGCCAAGGAGGCTGTGGGTGAGTCTGCTCGCATGCCAGGTTGACCCAACATTTTCTCATCCGGAGAGTGATGGCTCAGTCTCCAGGTGCAAAGGGAGGCCAGGGGCAGCTACAGCTTGCGGCCTTTGTGTTGGCTTCTGGGGAAGTGTTGACTGAACTGAGGGGTGGCCGCCCTGTGCGTGGTCAGATGGCATTCCTCCTCCAAAAGACACTCAGAACAGCAAGCTGAGGACAGCACAGCACTTCCCGAGGGTGTGGCCCGTCTGATCAGCCGGACTGGCAGGGCCCCCTGTGCCT
>NW_007046055.1:168636-238991 GCF_000164805.1 Carlito syrichta
ATGAAGAGGTGTATTCACACGAGACAGGTTCCGAACTTGAAGGCACTAAACCTGCCCTATTTCTCAGAAGGAGTTTCCCCGGTTCACTGGCTCCCTACACACTGGCATTATTTCTTCACCTCTAGGCGTGTAACCTCTGACAGAAGGAGAACGTGCACTTCCATGCCTGCTCTCCATGGCAGGCCCCCCTGATGAACCCCCCCTTTCGAGGCCGCCTCTCCACCGCCACTTCGGAAGCTCTCAGATCCGCTTTCCTGCTCAGAGAGCTTCCCGATCACCTCTCCCTCACCCCCGGGAAAGAAAACGCAACCTCTCACCCAAAGCATGTCATGGAGCAAGGGGGAAGGGAACTTGCTGACTTTAAAGTCAGTTTGGCTTTACTTGCCTTTGAGAGGGAGCATTGGTGTTTTGAAAGTGTTTACGAGAAGTTCTCTGAGCGCTGACCTGCAAACATAGATACCGAGAAATTCTGGGACCAGAGTATCCAAATAATCAGGATAAGGACAATTGGGTTGAGTGATAATCAGATCCGGCACCCATGACTCAAGCTTGTACATTCTGCGATGATGATCCTTCCTTGTCCTGGGCCTTTGGTCCAGAGAAAAGAGCACACAGGCTCTTGAAACTTCTGAAATAAAAAAACAATTTGAGTCTCCACCTTGTTGTTTACCATCTGTGAGAAATAGGTGTGCTGCTCTGGTTATTGTACTGGGCTTTCGTCCCAACAGCTGAAAAGAGGACAACAATACCTACGACTACTCCAAAGAGGACTTTGAAGAGGACTAAATGAAGTGTACGTGCTTTCCAAGTGCTCACAGTTTGTTTTTCTCTATTTTGTAAAGAAGCAAAAGTCCAGAAAGGTTAAGTAACATATCCAAGGTACCGATAACCCAGTTGATAACTATATGCTAGAATTTAGGTCCAAGTACGTGGTCAAGAAATGCCTGTTTGTTTGTTGTTGTTTTGTTTTGTTTTTGTTTTGAGTTGGGGTCTCACTCCATGGCTCAGGCTGGAGTGTAGTGGCATGATAATGGCTCATGGCAGCCTCGACCTGCCAGGCTTAATCGATCCTTCCACCTCAACCCTCCGAGTAGCTGGGACTACAGGCACACGCCACCAAGCCTGGCTAATTTTTTAATCTTTATTTTTTTTATAGGTATAAGGTTTCACTCTATTGCCCAAACTTGTCTCAAACTCCTGAGCTAAAATGACCCTCCCATCTTGGCCTCCCAAAGTGCTGGAATTGCATGTGTGAGACACCACACCTGGTAAGAAATGCCCGTTAAAATCATATTAACAGCACATTACTATGATCTCACCTCTCTCAGAAATTTACCTTTTGGGTTAAAAAGAAACAGTGCTTTTTAATATCTTTATAAACTATTAGGCTCAATTTTCTCCCATAAGCCATTTTTGGAGATAGGAGAAAGAATGAGTTCCCATTGCATTTGTACTGTGACAAGTTATAGAAGAATTAATCCAGAACTCTCAGTCTTAACTCAGGAAAGCATCAGCAAATAGAGTGTTTGTTGATAGGGTCTTGCAAATAGTACATGTTCAATGAAAATCTGTGGATCAGTGTTCAGATCAGGCACGTTTAGGGTGGTGTGACCACACACATCAGCGCATGATCCGGTATTTAGAAAGATTCGTTCGCCAATATTCTGGTAGAGGGCCAGCACATCCCAGAAAAGAAAACAGGCGTTCTGTATCGCATTGTGACCTAGTCTGGAGGCAAATAAGCAGGCGTAGAGTTCTGTCAACAGGGCTGGAGTCAATGTGACAATCTAAGAAGGACAAATCAAGTCCATTGTCTTGGCAAATGGAGTAGGTTCCAGCCACTCGCCATATCACGTGTGGATGTGAATCCCACCAAGGAGGTTGTTATAATGTAGCTCTTGAATTAAGTTTCTCATCTTATGAGACCATCATGTTAGATTCCACTAAAATAAAGCAAGGATTGCCCTGCCTTCCAAAAGTATTTGCTTTTCATGTCTTAAAACACGGCTTTTTGACTTAATCCCCAGCACCATAAGGAATAAAAAGAAACACCTCTGTGATCTTTACAGGATGAGGTTGGGGGCTTGGACATCTTACTTGCACCTAGCAAAATTACTGGCACATAGTAGTTCCTCAATAAACAATAAGTTATAACTAACATTGGGTATTTACTATGTGGCAGACACTGCTCTGAGCCCTCACTCACTTATTATACACTGACGTATTTCTTTAAGAGGAATTCAGTATCGTTGTGTTGAGTGTGTGACTGTCATCCACGTTGACCTTGGGCAAGTGACTGAAACATTTTGGCTTCGGCATCATCATCTGTAATGTGGGAATAATAACTGAGATAGCCGCAGAGTGTTTTGGTGCTACCTGCCTGAGTTAATGATGTCTACAATGCATTTGGAACAGTGCTACATACATAAATGCTAAATAAACCTGGCTTATATTTGTCTGTACCCTAAGGTGGCCTCTCAAGTCATTGGGGAAATCAAGGTTTGAATCTAGGCTGTCTGGCTCAAGAGCCCGGGTCTCTAATCACTACTCATTTTGAATGTGAAACCAAATAAGGGAGGCGATAGCCTGGAGTCATATAGCTAGAGAGTGGCAGAACTCGGGCCTCAATTCAAACACAAGGTGCAGGCTGAGTTTTCACAAGAGCACAGGCCCACGACCCCCGGGAGGGAGGCAGGCAGGCAGAAATGGCTGCTGCCCACAGGGGCTTCGTTCTCCCCTTCGTCCTCAGCCACACCGTTCCAGGATGCAAAGGCTGGGGGTGGGCCTCAACAAGTGCCTAGAAGCATGGGTGACGGCCAGGTTTGGTTTGGTTTTTGTTTTCAGATCGATGGCAGAGTGTTCCATCCACAGCTTACAAAGCTCTCTCGCCTCCACCACCTCGCTGAGTCACCAGAACAGCCCTGTGGTGTAGGTTATTTTCTCCATTTTTGAAGATGAAGCAGCCTGAGCTCGGGGATGCCCGTCGTGTAACTTCTTCACGCTCCCAGGGTGGGCAAACCCTGGAACTGGACTTGCTCTGGGATCCCCTGACTCCAGATCCCAGGTCTCTTCCTTAACAAAACATTTGACCCAGTACACAGAGGCGACTTTGTCTCTGTCCTCAGAAAAATCATTTCACGATATTTCCAGTATAGATTTTGATCCACTTAGAAAAGTTTCCATTTGAAACTTTCAGAGGGCAGAGACATGGGACGAGATGACCCAGATCCCATCTAACGCCATGGAGTTTGTGATTTATTTCTAGGATTTTATGAAAGAAGTAAAATTATTCACTTGGAAAGCTTGCTACTGGGGAAATATCACCATTTATTTGGGACTGTCTGACCATGTGTTATGATAGAAAATATGAGAGAGAAAAACAGACCATCAGGAAGATTATTTTATTTGCTTCATAAGTTACTGTCTGATTCTGATAATGCTTTGCTTCAAAACGTGTATTCATAACACTCTTTCCCATGATACTGCTCACTAAACCTTCTCCACCTCGCTGGGCTTCCTTCTCACATATGTGTAGAGCTTGTTTCTCATTTTGAACCCAGTTAATTCCTCTTGGATTTTGTAGAAAACCACCTTTCTGAGTATGTGGCATAATGACCTCCATGGCTATGGGTTGAGGTTTGAGACTGGACATTTTGTGAGCAAGACAGACAGAGCAGAGAGACCAGAGCTAAGAGTTCCTTTAAAAACTGTTATCCTTAATAAAAGCAGGACAGAGCTAGAAAATTACTGGCATTATAAATTGCTTTTCTGATTTAAAAAAAAAAAAGGTTTTGTCTCCATCATTTTAAATGCTGTCCCACAAAGGGAAAATTGCTCTACATTTTTAATTGTAGATAATTTTTGTGGAAGAAAAACCTTCCTGTGAAAATGGCCTAATGAACCGTACTTCGCTTGACTTTGGCAAAACCTCGTGTCATTCTAAAGAAGGGCACAAAAACAGACCCAGACAATATTTGCTAGCACCTGGAAGTGTCAGAGAGAATTTCCATCAAAAGCGGGGTGTGTTGTGCACTGCCACCAGGCGGTGAGTCAGGGAAGGCCGAAGGCTAACGTGACCCCTCACTTATCCGGAGCCTAACCTCATCCATCTGGGAGATGGTCAAAAATCAGAGAACAAAGACCCCAGTGCTGTCAAAGAAACCGTTAGGAAGAGGCCTGTTATAACGTTTGTGTGTGTGTCGCACAAAGAATGCCATGGAAGAACATTGTGCATGCTTATCCTAGGGATAATTCTAACAAGCATGATTTAAAAACCCATGGCACTTTAAAATCAAGTGATTAGAATGGGGAAATCAACCAGTGCTGCGCTGGTGTTATTAATTCTTTTCTTCTTTTCCTCTTTCTTTCTTTTTTTTTAGTCCACATCGCTTGGCCTTTGGAACATAATTGATTTTTTTTCTTTTTTAGTTGGAGTCTAGCACAGGTTAGAGTGCAGTGGCATGATCACAACTCACTGCGGCCTTGACCTCCTAGGCTCAGGCCATCCTTCTGCTTCAGCCTCCCAAGTAGCTGGGGCTGCAAGTACTCGCCATCACGCTTGGCTAATGTTTTGATTTCTTGTAGAGACAAAGTTTCACTATGTTGCCCTGACTGGTCTCAAGCTTCTGGACTCAAGCAATCCTCCAACCTTGGCTTCCCAAAGTGCTGGGATTACAGGTGTGAGCCATTGTGCCTGCTCATGTTACTAATTCATTTTTAAGATGACAAAAATAGATTCAGAGGTATACCAGCCAGGATACGACAGATTCTATATTCATGTCAAAGACCCTCGGACCCCAAAGCTCATATTCCTCCCAATTTTCCTCCATTTCTTTCCAAAGACAAGCACACTGAGAAACAAACCTCACTGGTTGAGGTAATGGCAGGAGACAAAATTGAAAGTAGCACATAAAAACTTACTGTCCTCAGGACCATCCAGAGTAAAATGGCCCTAACAGTTCCAAAGGCACCTATTTAAGGGAGGGTTGTCATGATGTTGATCATCGAGGAAATGCTCACCTGTGTACAGACTTCTCTGAGTAAGCCTTGAGGTGCATCCCAGGGAGGACACGTGGCCTGGGAGTCAGAACTTGGGATCCAAGTGTCACTTTGCCTCTTCCCAGTTGTGAGAACTTGGTCAAGTCACATCACCTCACTGTGCTTCATTTTCCTCATCTACAAAATTAGCAAGGCCTGGGTACAGTGATTCACGCCTGCAATCCTACCACTTTGGGAGGCCAAGGTGAAAGGATTGCTTGAGCCCAGTTCAAGACCAGTCTGGGCAACATAATGAGACCTCATCCCTTAAAAAAGAAGAAAAATAAGAAAAAAAGAAAAATGAGCAAGATAAGTATACTACCTGCCTCATGGAACCAGTTTTGAGGATTTAATGGACGATTTGTAGAAACAGCACAGTTCCTGATCCTTGGTTGGCATCAAACATCAGGTATGAAGACTTTAGAAATCTGAAGCTCAAATCTATGAAGGACTAAACGCTGGTTGTTATTTAAATTGCTTATCTGTTCATTAACTCACTCACCCAATACATGTTTGTAGGGCACGTGTGATGAGCCAGGCAGTGAGGAGCGCTGCGTCAATACGTATAAATAAGGGGCTTCCCGTCGAAGAACTCGGACATATGAGCAGGAGTAGTACTCAAGGGGTGTTTCCATGGGAACACAGACCTTCTCCCTGGAGAAGTCAGGAAGGCTTCCCAGAGGTGGCATCAAGGGGGAATATGTAAGGTGAGGAGAGGGCAGGACAGCCCAGTGGAGGATGCAACATGCATAAGCAAAGTCTTGGAGAGAGAGAAGGAAGAAAAGGAGACTGCAAGTGTTGGAGCAGAGGGTATAAAGTGAGAGGAACCGGGGCTGGAGGGGCAGGCAAGGCAGTGGGGGAGGGGCCTCGCACGTGCAGCTAAATCCTCAGGATGTTGCCTGGTTTCGAGTACCCTTGGCACCGAATGCATTTACCCTAAAACAAAATCTCACGGAGAAGCCCAGCCCGGGAGACAAATCAAAACAGCATTTCATCAGAGGACATTAAACAAGCTCAAATGTATGACAGTTACAAAGTCAACCAATGAGAACAATAAAGACACAACAGTCTGGGAATATACGGGACAAACTCAACTTCCATTCTATCTATGCATAAATATATATGTATATGTTTAATTCTAATTATGCGTTATCAAGAATACTCTGATTTACTTGGAGAACTAGTTGCAAAATGTAGTTTTTTGGAACTGGAATTCAGTTTGCAACTTCTAGAGACCCTTAACAGATCTGGGATTTTAAAAAGGAAGTATTAATACATTTTTGCTTCAAATTTAAATTATTATCTATTGGGGAGGGGTAGTGAAAAAGATTATTATCTGTTGACAGCTAACATTATTCATCATAAACAGAAAAGTCAAATGAGAAGCACTGTAATCTCAAAACCAGTGCTAATTTGACACGTCATCATTATGGACATAAGACCTGGTCCCTGTCCACTTGTCAAAGTCTAGCTCTTGGCCAGGATGAGCCTGTATACTGAGTTGATATGGCTGAGACTTATCTGGCCTGTGAGTGAGGACTATGTCTTAGTCTGTTTGTGCTGCTGTGACAAAATACCTGAGACTGGGAAATTTATAAATAGCAGGCATTTCTTTTTCACAGTTCTGGGGCCTGGGAAGTCCAAGATCAAGGTGCCGGCAGGTTCAATATCTGGTGAGGTCTCAGTCTCTGCTTCTAAGATAACACCTTGTCACTGCATCCTCCAGAGGGGACAAGTACCACATTCTCACATTCTGGAAGACGGAAGGGCAAAAAAAGCCTGATTCATCCTCTCCAGCCCTTTCATGAAGTTGTTGATCACATTCATGAAGGCTCTGTCCTCATGACTTAATCACCTCCCAGAGGCCCCGCCTTTCAGATAATACTACATTGGAGTGAAAGTTCCAACATAAATTTTGGAGGAGACACAAGCATTCGAACCATAGCAGAAGGCTGTACCTATGTGCTCTGGAGACCATAAACTGCTTTTACATTGAGAGACTGGCATGAGGGAGGTTGGCAGTTTTCTCAACAAATGGCAGCAGGGATTGTTGTTGGTGGTGGTAGTGGTGGTGGTAGTGTGTGTGTGTGTTGAAGTCTTACTCTGTCACCCAGGTTGGAGTGATATGATTATGGCTCACGATAACCTTGACCTCCTTGACCTCCTGGGTTCAGGTGATCCTTCTGCCTGAGCCTCCCAAGTAGCTGGGACTACTGCCATGCCCCAGTGATTTTTTTTTAATTTTTAATTTTTGCAGAGGCAGAGAGTCATGCTATGTTTCCCAGGCTATTCTCAAGCTCCAGGGCTCAAGCGATCCTCCTTCCCCAGCCTCTTAAAGTGCTGAGATTACAGGTGTGAATCTCACCCTATCCAGATAGATTTTTTTTAAAATTATTATTGCTATCATTATTGCGATAAATTTGAATGAAAAAGTCAGAAGGTGTCTGGATATAAAATTTGAGCCTCAACAACTGACACCATGTTTTATTCATTTCCCTAAACCCAGTGCCCAGCTCACAGCCTGTTCCATGGTGGATTCTCTCTCAATGCTCATGCACAGAGCTAAAGTGCAGGAGACAGCGTTGACCTCAAGACCCAGAGCCGGGCATTTCCAGCACATGCATGTGGAAGCTGAAGCCCTCCACAGCAGCTTTCTTTATTTCTAATTGATTCTTTTGTATTTTAGAGACAGGATCTCGCTCAGTCTCCCAGGCTAGAGGACAGAGGTGTGATCACAGCTCATGGTGGCCCCAAACTCCTCAACTCAAGTGATCCTCCCACCTCAGACCCAGAAACTGAGAATATAGATGTGCTCCACCAGACTCAGCTAATATTTAAATATTTTTGTAGAGAAGAGGTCTTACACTGCCCAGGTTCATCTTGAACTCCTGGCCTCAGATGATCCTCCCACCTCAGCCTCAGAAAGTGCTGGAATTACAGGTGTTAGCCACTGTGTCCAGTCTTCCACTGAGGTTCATGAACCGTCGCATGGAGCAAGTGTAGAGAAGAGAAGGTCACACCCCTACAGGACATTGGCCCAGGAGAGCCACATGCAGGAAGCAAAGCTAGTTGAGGAGACCAAGAAGGCACCAGCTGAATGTTACGGTCGGCTCTAGAGATCTGATTGCGGTGTGCCGGATTGCATGGTACTAATATGTACCTGCTTGATTGAGTTCTAGATTTAACCTGCCTTCGCTTAGTTTAACATCCTATACATAAAAACAAGTGAGTACAGGTCACACGACTAGGAACAACCTTTTTCAAGAATGCACGTATACAAGTATCAAGTCTACAGTAGCGTTACAAAATCACGCCTGGAAGACACTTGGGCCAGAGTGCCATTGGTACACTCTTCTGTTCCTCGTTCTCGTGTAGATTTTAACCTCCATCTCTTCAACTGGTTCCATGTGGTGCAGTGAACTTACTCCCTTTGCTCTGCCTTTATTGTCATGGTGAGTCATCCTCTCTCTTAGGAGGACTCTCCCTTGGAAGGAGTTGGTTTGACTCTAGAGGTATTGGGTTGGGAATCAAGTCAGTGTATATGGAGGCATTGACCTCTCTTATGAGGCTGAATCATACGTTCCAATGGCAACTTTCCCACCCTGGGACTCATAAATATGTCATAACCCATAATTGAGAAATTATTAGGTATTTAGGACATCCTTCTTTTCTCAGCCCACAGATTCTTACCCTCACACAGAAAACAAACTTTCTGCATATAAAAGAAGAAGAGGGAGATCCTCCCACCAGCTCTTACTGGAGACATGGGCCCAGACACAGTAGAAACCATCTACTTTAAGCTTCTGGGTGGATAATAATGTTTGCCCTGCTACGTTCTTGTGCCTGGGCACTTCTTATTGTTCTAAAAATCCAAATACCTTTTCCTTCCTGGCAGGCCCCGGTGACTGGTCCCAAGAAAGTACTCATCTCAGGCTGGCCACTCAATTCCTCACCAAGGCCCAACCAGGAAGGGAGACCTCCACATCCTCCTCTGAGGATGGAAGCCAGCCTTGTCCGTGTCTCACCCACAGAGTTTGAGTCTCAGGTGCCCTCGACATGCAAACATCTTTCTGTCTCCTTGGGGGCCTTAAGAGGTTGTGGATGGGTTACATGCCTGCAAGGGTCACTCCATTTTCTGCCTGCAAGTGAGTGGTGCCACCAGGCTCAAGTGAGTGGACAGTGAAGACAGGGGAAGGGTAAGAGAGAGTAGGGCTTGCCAAGCACAACCCCTGACGTGTCCTCCCCGTCCCCCTCCTGATGTCCCTCTATGCATCCTGCCAAGATGTTTAGATCTTGATGTCTCTACTTAATCGCATCTGCAGAAAGAAGGGAAGGCAACTTGTGAGACATGAGAAGGCAGGCAGTTATGTTTCTGATTTACATTCAGATAAGAAAAATATTGACATCCTTTACTCTTGATAAAGACTAGTAGGGCTGCTTGTTTGCCAAAAGACTTGTGACTTGTAAGCCCTGAACAATATGAGATGTCACCAGAGCAAAACCCTTCATTCCGACTAGCCAACTATACCTTCAGCCCCTGATCCCTCCCTTCCCTCACTCCCCTCCCCAGTACTTTCTCTTTTTTTACTCCTTCTGGTTGGAGGGCAGTGGCATGATTATAGCTCACTGCAGTCTCCAACTCCTGGGCTCAGGTGATCCTTCTGCCTCAGCCTCTCGAGGAGCTGGGACTACGGGTATGTGCACACTTAGCTAATTTTTTGACATTTTTTTGTAGAGATGAAATCTTGCTGTGTTGCCTAGTCTGGCCTCAAACTCCTGGGCTCAAGCAATCCTTTCTGCTCCGTCTCCTAAAGTGCCGGGATTACAGGCGTGACCCACTGCACCCAGCTCCCCACAGTAGTTTGCAAACTCATATTCACAGGTGCTACTGATTGCCTGGGCTTCCTTCAACTTCTGTTGAAGCATCAGTACATCTGCATGCTCTGCTTGTGGCGTGTATTGGAGTTGCCCCCTGCCAGCTCCTCTGTGTTCCCACATGCCTGGGTCCCTCCCCTTCCCTTGCCAGCCCCCAGAACTCGTCTCTCTCTAGAGAGTTCTCCATGGAAGAGGAGGGTCTCCGGGATGAGCACTGACATAAGAACACCACGGCCAGGCCCATCTCTCTGACCGCTGTACTCAAGCCTTCCCGTGACCTCACATAGGTCCCAATTGGATCAGGCAGTTTGTCTGGTCAGGATCAAATGCTGCCCAATTTAATTCAATTACTCTTCACTGCAAGAGAAAGTGTGGTGATTACAGTGACAGGACCTCAGTGAGGATGTGGGCTCGTGGCCAGAGTGTTGCCAAGCTGCAAGGCACAGGCATGGTGCTGATGATGCTGATTGGAGGACATGGGACAGGCCTGAGCCCGCTCCAGAGTGCTCAGACAAGGGGTTGAGTCCCCGGCCACAGTCACCCAGAGGCATCTTGGCGACAGAAACCCAAGGATAATGTGGGTGCAGCTGGTACCCAGGCTCAGAGCAGAGGCATGGAAAAACCGAGCTGAGCTGCCACATGATAGCTCTGAATCATTTACCCAATTCTGAGGAGAAAGAGACACAGTAGAAGTGGTGACGGTGGTCAGCACAGGAAGGGAACTGTTTTCCAAAATCACCATTGAGGGTTCGTACGTCTCTAGGACAAATTTGACCACTAAGAAGATAAGGCAGACCTTAAATTTTCCTTTTTAAACTTTGTCATCTCCTGACTGCTAGTTTCTGTCCCATATTTAATCATTGAAATCACCACTTCTTCAACGTTGACTGCTGCCAGCTACTGTTTCATGCTGTGTTTGCAAGTCAGTTCCTTCTAGCCTCTCAAGAACCTTGTGTGTTCACCCCCATTTTACAGATAAGAAAAGTGAGGCTTAGAGACACTGAGCGTCCTGCCCCAGGTCTCATCGCCAGTCAGTCACAGAACAGGACTCAGGCCGGCTGTGCTAGTCATGGAATTGCATCATCATTTCTTAACCAATATAGTGGCTAACTAAACACTCAGGGCTCTGGGTTCAAAGCACCACTCTGTCACTTTCTGTCTGTGTGGCTGGAGGAGCTTACTTCAGTTCCCTTGGAATGTTTCTTCATAGGTTGTGGAGAGGACGAACAGGGTCAACGTACTTAAAGCACTTAAAACGGTGCTTGGAAAAGTGGGCAAAAGTTGTCAGTTACCGTGACCACGTCCTTTCTGAGAGTCAATAATGCAAAACCAGGAGGTACAAGACATGATCCTGGCATGCACATGTGCACACACGGAGACACTTTCAGAAGCAGTCTCGCACATAGCTGCGGTGCCCACAACAGTTGAACTTAAGCCAGGCACCATGGTTGCAAATAGTCCTGCTGGCCTGCCAGTCTGCACCCATGAGGACAGCAAGGATGTGGGAGACCCAGGCAGCTCGTAAGCAAATTCCCTTTGGGGTCAGGTGAGGTGTTCACTTAGCTTTCTCCCCTGTCCTAGGCGCTGCCTCTTTTTACCCAAGAACACAGTCAATGGGAGAGAAGGGAAGCTGGAGTCCCCTGCAACCAAACCACCTTGTGTGACAGACACTGGCTGTGCTGACTCATGTCCCTCTGCCCGCTCCCCCTGGGAGGGAGAGGGGTGCTTGGACTCCTCTGTGGACCAACCAGTAACACATACATGCACAGGCCTCCCAGGGTTGAGCGTCCATCCACATTGATGTCTTCCCCACTTGTCTACGTTTGCCCTCATGCTTCCTTTAATGACAGTATTCTCTAGCAGCTTTGCGTGGAGTTTTGAAAACTCTAGAAACCCACAGGAAATTCCCCAAGGCCTCATCACCCTTGTCCAGGTCACCACAGTGGCACCACTACGAAGCAGGGATGAGGGTCTCCAGCCTGGAGAAAGGTAATGAGAGAGCTCTGATTCACGCTTCCAGTGTGAATGATTGTTCTCACCCTGGCATTCCTTTTAGCGCCAGGGTCACTTCTTCCAAGTTAATATGCCTATCAGTGTACTCTAAATAACATGAACCCTGGGGTGCTTTGGACGTGGGAATCCAGAACCGAACAGGCAGGAGCTTTTTTCTCCTCCCCATCAGAATCCACGGTGGCTCCACATTACCCCGAGGGGTGGGATGAAGACTCGCCATGGTTGGGCTTTTTGTGGTCATTGACGGAACCTCAGCCTTTGTCCTTTCCTTTCAGATGCCCTGCGGAGGACACAGAGCATCCCAACAGAAGCCGGCTCTTCCGGGTGAGTTTTGATGAAGCCTGACAGAGTTCTGACCCTGAGAGTGGTGTTTTCATAAAGTGATTAGAACCGGTTTGCCGTTCTAACTGGAAATGGCCTCTTCTGTGAGATTGCAGCTCCAACAAATGGGATGAAACCGAACAGGAAAGCAGGGAGCTGGCTCCTCTTCCTTCTGAGCAAGCGCCTTTGCTTCCCGGTCTCAGTTTCCCCTTTGCTATGAAAATTGAAACCAATGATTCCCACAGCCCCCGTCTCCTGCAAACCTACTGGACTGGTCTTTAACATTCTGAACACTTCAATGGCCTGCACTGTGACTCTAGATTAAAATTTCTGGTATTAGACAAGAAAAGGAAGTGTTTCCAGCTCCAGGAAGAGCTGCAGCTCACAGCACTGACTGGAAATGAGAGGATCGAGATGACAGACGGCAGACACACCCAGCTCTTGGAAGCTCCTAAGGGAACCTGGGAACATGGCCACACCGTCCTTCAGATGGCTGTTTCAGTGCATCAAGGAGAGGCAGAGCCTTGATTCCATACCAGCTGAGCTCCTAGATAATTGCATCTGAAGCAGTACAGGGTATGAAACATACTCACTGAGCATCCAGGGAGGCTACGGCACCCAGACCTGCCCAGACTGGCCTTTCTCACTGCGGGGTGTGGGAGAACACAGGGATCTGTGGTCCGCGGGGGCCGGCTGGGCCTAGGGCAGTTGCTCAGCCATGGGAGTCCTGCCAGTTCTCAGGTCTGCTAATGAGTGGTGTGGTGTCTGGCGAGGAACTTGCCTGCGAGTGAGTGTGACTCATCGTGAGTCTTTTCAATAACGCTGACAGTTCATTCTCTCTCCTCTCCTTCGCCTGCTCTCTTTGCTGGAGGTGGCTGAAATGGGAGCAAATTAGTCTCATTCTGGAAAAGGCAGGGCACGAACAAGGGCCCCCTCAAAGGCTCCCAGAGCTCCATGCCTGGATGTTTTGCAGTCAGTGTAATTGTCTGACTCGGGTAGGTTGACAGGGTGTTTTTTGTTGTCGCTTTTTACCCTGAATAGCAGGTGGCATCTGAAGACGGTGCTTTGCTACTGTTCCACAGGGCTGTTGAGCATATTTACATTTGACACCAGCAAAGGCAGTGTCATTATTATTCTTCGTGTACTGCAGCCCAGAGCGAGGACCCTCCCAGTTTCTGCTCAAGGGCTACGTTTCACCAGATAATATGTCTGTCCCCACATGGAAATGGGGTTGGCCTTAAATGCCCTGGACTCTGTCACTGGAGGTGGGAGCTGAGGGAATGAACCTCCCCTCACCCTCATCTCTCTCCCTGCCACTCACTTTGTCATTTGATACGTTCCCTGAGCTTCTAACACTAGAACCGAGCTGTGTGTTCTCTCACCAGAAAGGTGTGTACCTGTGTGCAGATACGTGTATCTCTTGGGAAAGTTGGTCATGCCATCTGTGGTGCATTTGTTGGAAGACTTTCAGGCCGATAGACAGGTTTTGCTAATGTTGGACCAAAACTTTTATTTTATTTTATTTTAATTTATTTTTTGAGTTGGGGGTCTCACTCTGTCACCCACACTGGAGTGCAGTGGCACTGTCAAAGCTCACTGCAGCCTTGACCTCCTGGGCTCAGGCTCAGCCTCAGCCTCCCAAATAGCTGGGACTACAGGCATGTGCCACCATGCCCAGCTGATTTTTTTTTTTTTTTTACAGAGATGAGGTCTCACTATGTTGCCCAAGTGGATCTCAAATTCCTAGGCTCAGGTGATCCTTCCTCCTTGACCTCCCAGAGTGCTGGTATCACAGGCATGAGCCACCGCGTCTGGACTTGGACCAAAATGTTTGAAAAGGAATAGTCATTGTAGAATGGATGTGGTGCCCTCTTCATGGGCTAGACCTCTAAGGATGCCTCAAATGACTCTAGATAACAGAGGCAAGGCACCAACACTTTGAAAGACACAAGCAAGGGAAAGAGAAAGAGATAAACCTGAAGACATATACTGGGACAGTTTTTGACATTCCTGGGTCTCTAAACAAACCTACTCTCTAGCTCAACCCACTTCTCATCGTTGAATTTCTTGGCCTTGTGAGGCTACTGTTAACCTCTAAGGAGATTCAAAATGGTGACTAGAGGTATCAAAGTTGTGCTTTCCAAATTAAAACTTGGGACACATATTCCAACATGTGTCAGAATGTTTGTAGGAATGACACGTGAAAAGTGTTTAAACTTGCAGTTTTCTTTGGACATTCTGAACATAGAACTTTGTTTCATTTTCTGAGTATCTTGTATTCAGAGGCATTGTAGATGGTGGTTTCTTATAGGAGTTGCAACTAGTGACCTGAGATCAGATCTGTCCATTAGCATGTTTTGTATTGTGCAGTGTTTCAAAAACCAAACAATTTCACATACACGTCCACGTTTCTAGCTTCTCTTTAAACATCCTAAAAACTGGAAACATCGACTGCACAGACTGGAATGGTAACACTCTTGAGAATTGAATGGATGCTGCCTTGTCACAGGGTACTTGGTCACACTCCTCACCACTCTCTATTACTTCACATTATGCCTTCTTTACCTCTTTGTATTGTCTGCCTGGCCTCTCTAGGCATTTAGATTTGTGCTTATAGATTCTGTCATACAGTCCACTGGTGGTCAAGGCTCCTGGCTGCTCATCACCAGAGAAAGCATGTGGGTTCTTGACCACTGTTGAGTCAGAGCCCATCTCTCAGTACAAAATTAGCCATACAACGACATTCTGTACCTAAAGTGTTGTGATCCCCCAGGGACTCTGTTCTGTTCCACCTTTGCTTCTTTTATTAGAGAAGATCTCCAAAGAGATCATCATCAATGAACGATTTCAGTCATTCCCGATGATGTGAAATGAAAGACATAAACATCCACATGTGCTCTATGCTTATTTATCACATTGGAACCAATTTTGTAAATGTAACAACTATTTTTAGAAGAGCAGTGGCTGGGTTAGGGAGTAGAACTGCACAAGAAGATAGTTATTTGGCTTCCAGATAATATGCTGATTGATTATGGCATGTTGGATAAGTTAATGACTCTTACAGTGTTTCAAACTGACTCAGTAGGTGAGAAACAGCACATTCACAGAGCTTTTCAAAGACATTTCTTCAAACCTTCTGCTTGCCTGAGAACAATATTATAAATTATTTCTATCATTATGTTGTAAAAACTCATAAATACAAGTTTTTAACAAAATTCTATGGAAAAATAAAAAGAGAATTAACATACATCCAAGCAGATAAACAAGTGTCCGTGAAAATCATGGTGTCATTTAAGACAGGGGCTTCCAATTCCTGTGGCCTGTTAGGAACTGGGCCACACAGCAGAAGGTAAGTGGCAGATGAGGGAAGTTTCGTCTGTATTTTCAGCCACTCCCCTTCCCTCGCATTACAGTGACAGCAGCCAAAACGAGATCACAGAGTAGACTGGACGTAAGCAACACACTTCAGGTGTCACTGTCTCCTGTCACCCCCAGACAGGACCGTCTGGTGGCAGGAAAACAAGCTCAGGCCTCCCACGATGCTGCATTATGGCGAGTTGTATAATTATTTCATTATATGTTGCCATGTAATAATAATAGAAATAAAGTGCACAATCAATGGAATGCACTTGAGTCATCCCCAAACCATCCCCCGCCCCATCTGTGGAAAAATTGTCTTCCATGAAACCAGTCCCTGATGCCAAACAGGTTGGAGACTCCTGATTTTCGAGTCTTGTTGGCTAGTAGGACAGTGGGAGTGAACGAACGTTCATTTATTCATTCATTTAGGATGCACTTACTAAGCCCCCACGCTAGTCTGGCCCACGTGAAACTGGCAACATCTACAGAAAAGGAAATCCCCTGCCATTCAACCTGAACTGTGCTGGGTGCTGTTAGGCTCTGAGAATACAAGGAGAATAAGAAACAAGGACGGTCACACAGTGTCATGAGGGTTGCAAGAGCTGTGCCAGGTACACTGAGGAATCCTGGGAGGACCCAGAGAAGCGGGGAGTCAGCTTGACCTTGGGGATAGGACTGGTGAAATGATTCAAAGTCAAGGGCATGTCCAAAATGAATCCTTGAGAAAAGAACATTCTCACTTGGGCTGAAGCAAGAGTGGGTGTGAGTGGGGGTAGGGATCAGCATTTAAGCCAAGGGAGGAGCGAACAGACAGACAGGCAGAAAGGCATGCCGCCTCCCGGAGTTGTAAATGATTTGGGCGGTGGGCATCGTGGGCGCTGCTGCAGGCAATGCCAGGCCGCGGGGCATGGGGCCACGTAGACCCTCTCAGGAGTGTCCCGTGATGAGGTGAGAGAAGAGCCACGGAAGTGCTTCCAGCAGGGATGGAGCAAGATCAGACTTGCCCCTCAACAAAAGCCTGCCTTTTCCAGCACAGGGCAGGAGCCAAGCATGGGCCGGGAGAACTCCAGGTGTTGCCGAGCTTACCTGGGCAAGGCCCAGTGAGGTCGGTGAGGGAAAATCACTATGTCGGAGAATGCTCTGGCAGAGATGCACAGCTTATTCAAATGAAAGGGACTTTAGAGAGCTTTTGTGATGCATGTAGTAACCCCCTAGGCTACTCTAGACTATCCTCATGACCTTAATTTGGTAGACAATGCAATCTTCTTTTGACAATTATTAACAGTGTGACTAACATAACTTGAGGATTACTACCAGAGCCCCGTGTTAAGGGGTTTATATTGATGTCATAGTCTCCTTGCATAACCCTAGGAAGTAGGTATATAATTACAATTCTCACATTTCAGAAGAGAGAGCTGAGGAACAGAGAGATTTAGTACTATGCACAAAGTCACACAGCTGGCGAGTCTCGAAGGCAGAAGCTACATGGAGGTGATGTGAACATAACTTTGCTCAAGCTGTGAAACAGCAATGGCGAGAAGAGGGGTTTCTGATGCCTCGTGTCAAATCCTTCCAGAGCCCCCCCCTCAACTAGACCCCCGTCCCCAGGACACAGGCTTCAGGCGCTAGCCTGGCCTGCTTGGCGCCGAAGTGAATATGAACGCCCCCCCAACACACTTTCACATGTGTGCCACTGCACACATGGAAATGGACTCACCCCACTCTGAACCTTGAATTTGTGCCTGCATACTCAGGAGCACAACAGAAAGGCAATAATGTGTCTCTAGTGGTGATGCTTCTCAGACAAATTTCCTATTAATGAAATGGAACTAGACTATTACCATGACCTGAATTCCAAGGATATTACAGAGAGCAGCCAGCTACCCTTTGCAGTGACTGATTCTCCTTGGAAAAATGGAAATGGCAATTATTCATTAGCACAACCTCAGGAAACATCAAGGGAATGGGAGGGGGGTGAGAGAGAGAGGGGGAACGCTGACACAAGGGCATTGCAAGTTAGACCTCCTGAGGCCCTTTGTCATTCTCCACCTTTTCACAAACACAGTAGGATCTGGTTTCCCGTGTGCTCCCAGGACCCTTTATCCAGCAAGTTCTTGGCTCTGTTCTTTCTAGAAAGAGTCCTAAAGCCGCTTTTGTAACTTTCTCTACCTCCTAACTTCAACAGAACACCTCAAAGCCAGACCTTTGTGTGACTCATGCAGTCCTGGGATGGACTAAATAAAGGCGAGAACCGACTGGGGACCCAGGGCTCATCTTCTCTTCCCCTCCTCTCCCCCTCCTCCTCTCACTACTAGTACTCCTCAACCCAGCTCATGGCAGTAGCAGCCTCTGTAAGAGGAAAACCAAGACACAATCTCTGATGAATTGATTCAAGAGACATTGCTGGGCGATTCTGGATATATTACCAGGAAAATGTCAAAGAGAGAAGTGAAATGCCAAGAGATGGAGAAGAAGTCAAGAAAAGAGCCTTTCTGTTACCTACTGTTATTGAAGGGAAATCTTAGCCCTGGAAGGGGAAGGTTGAGACTGTGTCTGGTACGCCACAGCCTGGCATGGCATGCCAATTAAGCCTGAGCTAACTGTGGTGATGGCCAAACCCCAAATTTCACTACTTTAGTACAAACTTTATTTTTTACTTCAAGATCAGCCTAAGGCGAGTCCTTGGCAAACGGTCTTCCATACAGTAATTCAGGAATCAAGGCTCTTTCTCTTTTGTGGGGCTACCGTCCCCCAGTGCCTCAGATCCTTCATTTCCATCTGGAAAGTGGAAGATAAAAGAGAGCTTGGAAGATTGCAGAAAGGTTTTCATGAGCTAGGTCTGAGTGGCGCACATCACTTCTACCCATTCATATACCCAGGTTGGAGTCAGTGTGGACCCTTTTAGATATGAGAGTAGCCACTTTTCGGTCACAAGTCTACACTGTTGAAGGGAAGCTTGAGTTTTTGGTAGGTAGCTGGTGTCTTTGTTACCCTGGCATGTTATATTGCTACATACAAATGAGTTTCAAACCATGCCATGAGATTTATAGAATCTGATTGATCCCATGTGCCAGACAATTGAGAAGGAAACTTGTGATTGTATTTTTAAGATAAATTATATTTATTATAAATGCCATTCTTTATATGCTGCTATAATTTTCAACATTTTCTATTAAATTCCAGGTCCCTGGAAACACTTTTGTTTTAGCTACTACTATAAGGATTAGCATTCTTATGGTAAAGTGAATTTTGTCAGCATACTTTATGATATTGTGGATACTTCCTTTAGTTTATATATATGATAGAAACATCACATGTCTGTTTTTAAGACACTTAAGTTAAAAAATGATTTTTATTTAATGACTCTTTGAATGATTTCCTTTATGTCTGAAGAAGTCATCTCAATACCTTGACCAGTAGTCCTTGTTAAGAAGAAGATGAAAAAGAGAAAAAGAGGGGACAATCTTCTGCCTGGCTGTGATTCTGTTGGTTTGTGGTCAACACAGGGTCCTAAAATCATGTGGTGGCACATACCTATAATTCCAGTTACACCGGAGTTTTTAAGTAGGAGAGTCACTTGAGGCCAGGAGGCCAAGGCTGCAGTGAGCTGTGGTTGTACCATTGCACTCCAACCTGAGCCACAGAGCAAGACCCTGCCTCTAACAAGAAGAAGAAGAAGAAGAAGAAGAAGAAGAAGAAGAAGAGGAGGAGGAGGAGGAGGAGGAGGAGGAGGAGGAGGCGGAGGAGGAAGAGGAGGCGGAGGAGGAAGAAGAAGAAGAAGAACCACCAAGGGATATAAGCAAGGGGCTAAAGAGCTCCAATGTTTTAGGCAACAGGTTGGAGTAAAACAAGGAAGAGTCAAAGGGCACGCTCCCAGTTGAGTTATTGACTTTAAAGGGCTACTCTGGAATTTCCACAGGATACTTCAGTTGACATGTTCCTCATCAGAGTCTAGTTACAGGTCCAAGCCAGTCACAAGGGAATCTGGGAAGCATAAACTTTGGCTGGGTGTTTTGCAATTGGAAAAAAAAATTGGAGTATTTTATCAAGAAAAAAAGGGGAAAGGGGAGTCTAGCACATAGGCTTTAATACAGTAGTTATTCTTTGGGGTTCATTACTAAAAATGATAAAATGGAAAAAAATGCTCAACTACATTCCCCCCATCTGAGTTACATTATGAAGGATCCACGCTCTTGTGATGGTGTCAGCCGGAGACATCACAGTAGCAAGCAGAGGAAAGAGGCGTGGTGTCAAGGGAAGCTGAGACCCAAGGATGGTCTTCTGTTTACTGAAACGTACAATAGCTTTGCCACAGCACAATTCACAGGAAATAACAGGGCGGCAGAAATCAACATCTGCAATGGCTACGGCATCTGGAGCTAAAGGCCCACCCTCCTCACAAGTAGCACCAGTCATCCGACTGCTTGGAAGGGCATGGGGAGCATGTTCTCAAAGGCTGGGAACCACTGGCCCCTTTTCAACCCACTTTCAGAAAAGGCTCCTTCTCTGTGTTGGGAGGCCAGAACAGAAAAAGCAGGGTCAAGTTAAACTCAGTCCCGGGTCAGTGGGAGGTAAGGCAACTCTTCGAATTGCACATGGCATGTTTAAACAAGCACCTACATTTATTAGGCCGATGCCCTAATGCAGCCTAACGCAAGGAAGACTTGGCATCTCTCCCCTCTCCCACGTCTTTGTCCTTGCTCCTATTTTTGACCAAAAAGTGAGTGAGTTTGTTGTCAGAACAGAATTAGGTCAGACTGGAGCTGAATATCAAGCTGACAGAGGAAGATTTGGTGCCAGCGTTGATTAAATGAGAAGTGAAAAGAAAGTTTCGCTCTGAATCCAAATATGGGAATTTAGAAGAGAAAAGGCTAATATTAGACTGCTTAAAAATTGGTGTGAAAAGATACATTTATTATCAGGAATCAGAGAGTTTCCATCCATGTCAATACTTCATTGTAGAAAAGTCACATTCTTATGATGATAGACGTTTAAAGTACTGTCCAGGCGCGATGGCTCATGCCTGGAATCCCAACACTTGGGGAGGAGGAGGCGGGAAGATTGCTTGAGCCTGGTGGTTTGAGACCAGCCTAGGCAACATAGCAAGACTTTATCTCTACAAAAAATAAAAAAATTAGCTAGGCATGGTGGTGTGTGTCTGTAGCTTCAGCTACTAGGAAGGCTTACATGGAAAGATCATCTGAGCCCAGGAAGTTGAGGTTGCTGTGAGCTGTGATCGTTGCGATTGTTCCATTGCACTCCAGCCTGGATAGCAGAGTAAAACTTCGACTCAAAGCTTAAAGTAAGATAAAATAAAATTTAAAACCACATGCTTTAACTGTTAGAATAAAAATTGTTAGAGTTTTATATGGAAAGTCTTGAAAAACTGTAAACATTTCTGCTCTTCAAATAAGTATCATGCCATACATTAGTTGCTATTGCAGGGTCATTTGCTTCAGAGTTCTTTTTTTTTTTAACTGCCATCATTCCCCTTAGAACTGAAACTGCAACTCTGTCTCTCTCATGTAAGAAACAGTTTCTGACAGTCTTGATTCCATAGTCATGACAATCTCATTAATGATGCTAGGTTTATATGGTAAATATATTAGCACCACTCTCACACCAACTGCTTATGCTAAAAAATAATTTACTAATTGATGTCAGCAAATGCATTCCAAAGGTGGCCAGTTTTAACTATTTTCTTCCTCCCCATTTTTAGAGGGGAAAAAAATCGAGTAATTCAGAGAAAGCAATCTGTTACCTGAGGAATTTAGAATGTTTAAGTGATCTTTGATTTTTAGGAATCTCATGAAAATGGTGGTTCAGGTAGTGGCGAGAAGTGAGTTCAGCCTAAAGCCTGTATCTTTTCCCCTGAAATTTCATGATAAAAACAAATTGTATTTAACTGACTTTACGTTGGGTTCTCATGTATTTCTGGGATGCCTTGCCGGATGTTGTCTGGACACTCATTCTACTCTCTGTGAACGCAGACTTGTGTCCTCCAGATTGTTCCCTTCCTTCCTCCCAGGAGACCTGTTCTGCAGCCTCATTCAGGCATCTGGTCCCTGTCTCCCTACATCACTCTCTCCTAGTCTACACCCCTCAACACAGAATTCCACTCACACCTGGCTCTTCTCTGCCCTAATCTCCCTTGCCGACCTTTCCAGCAAAACACAAAATGGAATCAACCAACCATTCATTCTCTGTGCTCTTAACCAGGACTGCCTCATGTTGCTGGGGCAAATCACATGTGGCTGTATTTCGGTTGTATTACAAATTCATGGCTTCCGATGTCAGTTCCTTCCATAATACTTTGCAGAGATCTCCCTTGTCAAAGAGTGTGTTTCCCTTGTTGAGGTGAGGCTGTACTTTACCCTCACCATTCCCTGCACAGTCTAGACATGCTGCTTGACACCGTCAGTGCCAAGCTCAGCATGAGCTTCTCTTGGCAGAGTCCATATTAACTAGCCACAGGGGAGGTCTCAGGGGCTGGACACTTGGGGCAGAATTCTGACTCTGCCACTCATTAGCTGTGTAGTTGTGCCAAGGCTCTTCACTCTCAGAGTCTTCATTTTTCACCTTCATAGTAGACATACAAGGGAAGGATTAAAAGAATTAAGTAAACAGTACAGATACCACTCTTACATTCTATCTAATAATCTTTATCTTTTAGTTGGAGCAATCTGCTTGCTAAATACTAAATGTAATTGCTGACATATTGGATTTACATTTTCCACCTTACTTTTTTTTTTCTTTCTCATTATTCTACATTCCTTTTTGCTTCTCTCTTGTCCTCCTTTGGATCAATCC
Organism: Carlito syrichta; assembly: GCF_000164805.1. NCBI lineage: Eukaryota > Metazoa > Chordata > Mammalia > Primates > Tarsiidae > Carlito > Carlito syrichta. The sequence goes on from NW_007046055.1 coordinate 191,053, forward strand.
AGTATTTTTTATTGTTCTATTTTTTCCTATCTTTATTATTAATACAATTTTTGTTTGGGTTAGGGTACAATCATAAACTGTAGGATTAAGGGTTTGTTTCAGAGACATGGACATGGATGAAAATTGTGACCTGGACACCACATTATCATTCTTGCATTGACTGAGTACCATCTGCCCCATTCTGTTCAAGTCTCACGGAATGGAGTGAGAAATAGAGACAGGCAAAAGCTCTCTTCTCATGCAGTTTCTGATCTAAAGGAGGAAGAGTGTGAACTCTGAGATCAGAAAGTCCTGGATTTAGAAACTCATGCTGTCTTTAGCTAATTGCATGACCTTAGACACTTGCCTACAACATTGTTTCTTCAACTACAAAGGTTGGCTTAATACTTGCCTTGAGAGTTATGATGAAGACTAGAGATAATGTATAGAAAGCCCTAACACAATCAGAGTGCACAAGACATCATGAATGGTGTTATAATTAACTATCATTGTTATAGTAATCAAATTCCAACCACCTCATCTTTTTGCCATTACTATTATTAAATAGGCTCACAGTGAAGATCACTTTGTATTGCCTGCTCTTTCTCTCTCTGCCTGCATGATAAAACTGTGCTATTTGTGTTTTAAATGTTCCTCCTTTCCTGTACTCTGGTTTTCAGTTTTGTGAACATGGTTTAGCCCGCGGAACACAGTTTGCAACAATGATAGGACTTGGAATAATAATAACCACATGTAACATATGGTGGCATTTGCCATCTTCCTTGTAAAGGCAGATGTTTAAAATCAGTGTTCTATTAATATTACTTCAGGTGATCGTTATTAACTGCTAAGTTTAATGTTCATTCAAAAGGCTATGTTAGGAGAACAGGTTCATGACTTCTAAAAAGTACCATCTACATACATACCTACCTGGAACTGTATAATTAATTAATATGAAAGAACTTTCTAAATACTCTGGTTCATGACTATAGTTTTTCAGATTGGAACTTCTGAAAATTCAAACTCTTTATAAATATTCCCACGTCAAAGATATTACTGGTGCTTTTATGTTTATTACTCACTTGATTTCACTGACACACCATGAACTGAATCTCTCATGTTGTTCAGTAAAATGTGCATGTGGTTATACCTCCCAGGAAAGTGCAATTCAACTGGAAAAGTGTGACTGATGATATTTCCAGGGAAGGTTAATGTCAGTGTTCTGGAACTCTACTGTGCGTAAGTATTACCAGGGAGGGAGCAGGAAAGCAGGGAGGGTGTGTTTGGGGGTAAAAATTGGAAATTGTCATAAATGCAGATTCCTGGACTCTACTCCCTGTGACTCTGATTCCTAGTGTGGCTGTCCATAATGTCTTAGTTTAAAGAGAGGCATTCAGTAGGTATCTTTTATTTCCTGGGCCAGTGCCCAAGAATGAAATATGAAGGTGGACGATATGCTGAAATATCACACCCCAAATCTATTCTTATACCATTCTAGCCAAGTCTCCAATGTTTCCTCAACCCCACTTAATTTTTTAATAAATATTTATTTAGAATGAAATCATAAGCACCAGATTTCCCGAATTAAAAAGGGGCTATACAAGGTGACAAATATGCCTATTATTTAAAGGAAGAATGTGACATTGAAAATACCGAATTAATGATGGACACAACTGAATTTTGAATCAACTCAGTTACAAAGTACTTACTGAGGGCCTCTTGAGAAACACACGAGCTACCAAGAAGCTCAGAGTCCACAGGACAAGAGAAACACACAAGCACAAATGAACGCTATTTCCAACATTAGATGCATGCCAGAGGTGTCATGAGAAGCGTGACGCAGAAGCATTTCATTTCAACTGTGTGTGCAGGGAAGAAAGAACATTTAAGCGGACTTTGGAAAACAGGTCGAAATTCATAGGGTAGAAGAGGAAGAAGGGTGACTCTCTCAGCAGAGGGAACAGCACGAGCAAGGACGTGGCTGGCAGTTGTGCTCTTCAGGATGGCTAGAGTAGCAGAAGGTGACTGAAAAAATTAACTGAGCCAGTTTGAAGGGCCTTGCACGTTTGTGAGGGAGCCAGGATACTTGTGTAGGAAGCAAGAAACCACAAGGGGCTTTTAAAGTTATTTTATTTTATTATTTTAGAGTTGTGGCTCCACGTGAGAATTTACTATATAAGTAAGTTGCATGCAGGTGAGGTTTGGACTTCTAGCGGGCTCTCTCTTTCCCGATAGTGGATAACCTGCTACCCAGTGTGTGGCCATATCCCCCTCCACCCCCTCCCACCCTTAGCAGTATCCAGTTTCTGTGGACCCCACACTTGTGCTCATGTGACCGGTAATCAGGACCCGCTCATGAATGAGAGCATGCTGTATTCAGTTCTTTGTGTCTCTTATAGTTCACTTAGTATGATGGTCTGTCTTCAGCTTGTAAATAGAGCGACAGGCTCAGATCTGTGTTTTAGAGATGCAGTTCCTGTCTTGACACAAAACTGAAATGTTCTGCGATACCTCTTGACCCTGGGCCTTTGCGTGTTGAGCCCCTTCTGCTCAAAAGCCTTTCTTCCCCACCTCCAGCCCTTTCCATCTGTCATACCGTGTCTTGAAGCACGCGGCAGGGTGCTCTGGTTGGCTTAGCTCCTGTTTACCTACAAGTCTCACACTTACATACTTCTTCCAGGAATTCTTTCCATCAACCTCCTTTCACCCTCAAAATGGGTTAAGCACACTTGACATGGGCTCCCCACATGTCTCATGATTATTTCTACCAGAGGTGTTGTCAGTCGGTGGATCACAATGCCTTGTCTTTCTCAATAGATTGTAGCCTCCTTCAAATCGGAGGTGTCTTGCTCATTTTGTAGAGATGGTGGCTGCCATTTTTCATCTGGCTCAGCTAGACACTCTATGATTTTCTTGAACTGATTCATTTAAAAGGAGAAAAGAGTGAGTTATTTTCAGTTGGGTGCTGCGATATGGAGAAATATGAATTTGGTCTTCCACCCTCTTTCTTGGAATACAACTCCTAAGATCCTTGGAATCGCCGTGGGCTAATAGAGGTGACTGGCTGGCAATTCTTATGTAGCTTCAGGAGAGGAGTGGTCACTGGAAAAACCAAGGCAGGATTAGAGGAGCTGAAGGTTAAGTTGATCATCAACGGCCAATGGTCTAATCAATCATGCGTATAAAGCCAATCATGCCAGTAAAGAATCTATAAAAATCTCAAAAAGACAGAGCTTGAGGAGTTTTGGGGTAACTGAACATATGGAGGTTTCTGGAGGGTGGCATGCCCAGAGTGGTCATGGAAGTTCAGCACTCCTTCCTCCATCTCCCATCCTACCCTTCAGCAAGTAAATATAGCTCAAGGAGAAAGTTGTGGTGACCCCAATGATCAGCCAGCAGGTCAGACGCATGAGTAAAACAACCTGGGACTTGCGACTGGCATCAGAAGGGGAGCAGTCTTGGGGACTGAGCCCTCACCTTGCGGGGCCTGACACTATCACCAGGTAGGTGGTGATGGAATCAAACCTTTGACACCATCTACTATCTGCTGCAGGATCGATCCATTATTGGTGAGTAAAATCTCCACATTTCTCAGAGACCAGCGGTCCCAGAAGGCTCTGGATTGATGATTGTGGCATGAGAGCAAAGGAATAAAATAAGCTTTCTTTCTCCCAGAGGCGCATGGGCTGAAGTCAGGCCCTGGGTTCTAATCCTATTCTGCTGCCCACCACCGTGGGAGCTTGGGGAATTTGACATCTCTCTTTGTGCCTCTTGTTTGCTTGTTTCCTATGTGGGGTTAATAATAGTGCCTAATTCATATGGTGGCTATGAGTGGTCAATGGAATAGTGCAAGGAAGGGATTCATTCCCATGTCTGGCACTTCTTACGTGTTCAAGAAATGCCTGCAGGTCACACATGAAGAGGGGTTCAACGTGTGACAAGAAAAAGGACTGGGCCTCAGATTATCTGACACAGATTATCTACAGATCAGGTCTGGGAATGCGTATTTTAAAAAAATTGATATACCACTTTTCTTTCAAAAACAATTCTTTCTTACTTTATAACATCTAGATGATGCAAATGTCTGTAAAATGCAATGGGAAAATTCAATTCCTCTCACCCTCTTAATCCAACTCTCTCTAGGGATAAAAGTAATTGCAGTGTGTGTACTCATTGCTAGGTATAGATACAGATGGTATGGTGTAGAAGTGGATTAATAGATAAGTAGATAGATAAATACATGATAAAACCAGTTTAAATGGTTAATGGAACTGAAATGGTAGATGCACAAGTGTTCACTGTAATATTCTTTTAACTTGGCCACGTGATTGAAATGCTTATAACAAAAGGTTGAAAATAACATAGGCTTCTGTAGTTAGGGACATCTATAATACACATTAAGTAGGAAAGAATAGGTTCTAGAATATCACATATGGTGTGACACTAGCTTGTTAAATGCTAGATATTTATATTTATAAATTAAAATTTTTAAAATAATGATATCAATTTAGATGTAGAGAAGTTTGTTGATATAGACGTATCTTTATGTCTGTATTGCATTCATATTAATATCCCTATGTATATCTATATCCGAGACACAAGCTATAGCTTAAATATATAGATACAAAAGTTGAAAGCAAAAAGATGGAAAAATCTGTATCATATAAGTGCTAATTGCAAAAGAATTAGCATAGTTATTATTATATCAAACAAAGTGGATTTTGAGGAAAAAAGAATGACTAGAAATAAAGAAAAATATTTCACAATGATGAAACGGCCAATTCATCAAGAACATATAATAATTCTAGATTTATATGTTGCAAATAAATAGCCTCAAAATACATAAGGAGAAATCAACAAAACTTAAAAAACAGTGGATAAAGCTGTAATTAAAGAAGGAAATTTTAATAAGCAGACCAAAAAAAAATCAACAAAATATAGAAAGTTTGTAAACCATGATTAGCAAACTTGACTCAATACCTGAAGAAAACAGTTGCCAAAATAGACAATATACTGAGTCATAAAACTTCAGATGATTGAAATTGTTCAGAAGTTTCATATTCTCTGGCTACAATGAGATTTGGGTAGAAACATATAAAAGGAAGAAAATGAAAAAGATGAAACTAGAATATAAACATTAAAAGTATTTTCAACTGAATGATAATTCTATATATCAAAACTTGTATGTAGCTGAAGTCATTCTTAGAGACTTTTAAATGCACATAACTGAAAAAGAAAGACTTTAAAATCAATGACTTAAGTGTCTGTCTCAGAAAGTTAGATATGTTAAAAACCAAATGAAATAGGAGGTAGAAAATAAGAATGATAAAAACAAAAATCAATGAACTAAAAAGCAAATAACACAATATACAATGGACAATATCTTAAAATTTTTAAGACTACAAAATGCATAAATTTCTACCATAACTGCTCAAGAAAATGTAAGAGAGAGTGTAAATTATTTTTTATCAGGAATTGAATAAATAAAATTTGTCACATTCTTACAGACATTAAATAGGATCATAGAAGAGAAGAATAATAGATAATAAGAGGCTATAAACAACTTTATGCCAATTAACTTGAAAATGTATATAAAATAGACAAACTTTTAGAAAAACACCATTTGCCAATACTAATACAAGCAGAAATTTCTAAAATCTGAAGAGCCCAACATTTATTTAAGAAATGTAATTTTTAAAAATATATATTTAATTGTGTGCATTTGAGATTTACAACACAAGTTTAAGGTATACATATAAATAGTAAAATAGTTACTATCATGAAGCAGGTTAACAAAACTATCATCTCTCATAGTTACTTTTCATGTGTGTGACAAGAACAGCTAAAAATCTGCTTAACAAAAATCCCTAATTTTATTAACTATAGTCCTCATGTTGTACATTATAGGATAATGGTGGTGATGATGATGATTATGATATTTGAAGAACTTCTTAGATCCTGGCTTCAATTTTTCATATGAGAGGACTGTTATTCGCTTAACCCCTGTCTTCTCTCCCTGGCTTTTTATTTGTCCTGACCATAGAAGGGATTACCCATAGAGGAGTTGCAAGAAGGAAACTGAGCATGCCCAGTTCGGTCTTTTCCTTCCTCTTCAGATCTGACTTTCTGCCAAGAGGATGCCTTTTGGGCTCTCTGCACGTAATCATCTGCTTGCTTTTCCTGAGGAAGCCTGCTATGGTCCAGGGGTGTTTGTAAGTGGGAAGGCCTGTTGTCCAATATTTTCTCCCATCTCCCTGTAATGTGGGCTAGCCATCATCTTTCCTGTCAGTATTCACAGTTTTATAATCAGGCTTACCACACAAGCTTTTCCTAATCATTCCCGAAAAGGAGAAGAAAAGATCTTTTAGGAAAGAGCATCTGATATCTGAAGCAGATCTTGGATCAGAGCTTGGTGGAGAAAACATGATTTTTTGGGGGGGGGAGTGAAAAACACCCAGGCCCCTTAAGCAGATTTGGATCTTGCTGACATTCACACAGGTGTTCAGAAAACTACATATCTTTACAACCTGAATCTGGGCCAGAGAAAAGATATGTTTCTTCCACTTTAGTGAGAAAATATATGTGATAAGGGACTTTCAAGACTACATTCATTTCTGGAGCCAAAATTGTATAATGCTGAGAACAGGGACTGTGTTAATTTCAAAGTGTTAATCAAATCAAACCAAGCTGTCCAAATATCTGGAGTTAATGAATTAACAAATATTCAGAACATGTGAACACAATCAGAAACACTTTGAAATTTCTTTAAAAATGCATCATGTGTGTGAAGCCTAGTTTTTAATGTCTGATTTAGTATGTCTTTGGACAAGTACAAATCTATCCTCAGGGACCTCAGTTTCCTCATCTGCAGTTGGGACTAACTAAAGCACGTTGGCACACAAAGAAGATTCCTACATAATGCCAATATTTCACTTTGACTTTCTTGGATATAGCAGCTATAAAACCACACATATCTGAGCCAGGTTTTCCTTGTGTCTGATCTAGCCCCAGGAATAAGTGAAGCACTTTTCAAAAATGCCATTAGCTCTTCTGAATTGTTGCTTTCTTGTTGTATACAGTACCCAGGTGGCTTTTAAGTGTTAACCTAACTTCTTGAAAACTGCCTCCCAGCATCCAAGGATTAACTAAGGCACTTGGAAGGTAAGATCTGCTCATTAGTTTAACATTTTCTATATTTTTGTACCTCATATTGTGTGAGACCACCCCAGAGTCTTCATTTTATAAGAATGTTCTTTCCCAACAAGAAAGAATATTTATGAAGTTTGGTCTGCCATTCCCAAAATTAAAACAATAAAAAATTATTTAAATTGCCATTCTGAAATTAGTGTTAGACAGTGATAAACAATAAGCAATAATTGTATGAGAGGTAAAAAAAAATCCTACCTTTTTATACTCTTGTATGTATAACTATTAAGTTCCAGACTTAAGAGAAAAGGAGAAGATGATTTGCTGAACTGTAGAATTCAGTCATCATAAAACTATGTTATCTGCCCAAACTTCACATAAATAAAATCTGTGTGTGTCAAGGAGTTTTGATGGATGACGAAAATTTTACTCTTGAAGTTTACTTTTGAGGCTTTACCAAGTTTTTAGGATTATGGTTGAAATTATAGTCTTGAAATGTCCAGAAATGTACACTTGATTCCTTAGATAAATTATATGTGAAGATGTGCTTTCAGCCTTTTCTAAATTTATAGATGGTTTAAACGGTACTGAATCCAAGAATTTGTGGGCCTCAAAAGAGAGAAAAAATACTGCTGGTTTTTAAGATAGTATTTTTTTTTATTTTATTTCCATAAAATAACATGTACTTACATGATAGAAAATTGAGGAAATGCCTATAAGTGAAAAGGAAAAAAGGAAATATCATTCTAACATTTAGAAGTCAAGATGTTATTACATATTACATATCCGTGTCTCCAACGTTTATTATGGCCACATGGTATAACACTGTATGGACACACCACAACTTATTTAATTAATTCCTTATTGTTAGAAATTTAGGTTGTTTATCTCTTTTATCAAAACACTAAAAATGGCAGCGAAAGGCCCTATAGGTGAATCTCCGTACAGAGCCATGGGGTCGTCTGCAATCAAGAAGAGAAAATGTGAAAGGTGGGGCCAGCAGGGAAGTCTGTCTTCTTAGAGTTTTGCTCTGGCTTCCAAGGTCATGCAGGCCAGACTCCTACTGCTCCCAGTAGTTTGAGAGGCAGGCTACTTATTTAAAGATGCCCTTACAGCTTTGGGACCGGGACCTGTAAGGTTCCAGGAATCCCTTATATACCAGTTACTAGGAGGAGAGAGCTCTGGGGGATAATCATTGTGACTAAGTTAGAGGAGGTTACAAGCTGGGAATTGAGGGAGTGAGGGGGGAATTGGTGGATGGGGATGGAATGGAGTTGCCTCAGGATACATTCAAGGGGAACAGTGCCAAAGTCACTGCCACGCTCCTGCCAGGACTTCCCCTCTGTGCCGTGGGCTGCTTCCTTGGTTCTGCCTGGGTAGGAACAGGCCCCACTCCCTGCTCTCTGACTTAAAGATCTTCAGTGAGTCCATAGAGCCCATGAAGTGCGATGCCTAATTCTTAAGGCTGGGGAATAAACGAACTCCCCTCCCTCTCCTCTGAGTGCCATCCTCCTGGGAAGACACATTATCAAGGCAGAGTCAGGCCTCCCTACCCTCGGCTCCCTCTACATGAATGTCCATCCCGCACTCCCAAAGTTTCCCTCATCTGAATTGCACAGGATAACCGTCACTCCTTCAGTAGATCCTTCCAGGATCCCAGGAAGAGTTTGTCTCTCCTTGTTCTTATTCCAACAGCAATCGCAGCATCAGGTGTGTTGTCTATGTGTGGCCTCACCCAGCACCACTGTGAATCTTTGACAGTGAAGATTAGGGCGCTGCATCAATGTCTCCTGGTGCCGAGAAGAGTCTGACACAACAGAACACACAGTTTTTATTGATTCTCAAACGAATGAGTTTAACTCTTTGAGACCACTGGCTCAGTAATTGGCACGTGGGTATTTTGAAGTAACATTCATTAGCCAATATCCACCTTTACAATTCAATCATCCAAGCCATTCATCTGACCTGATTTCTAAAATGGAAAAAGGAAGTTCACAAAACAGTTTTGTTGCAAAACAATTTTTTAAGACATTGGTTGCTTTTCATGATATGCTGTTTTTAAAAGGAACATCAGAAAAAGACAAAACAACAGAAAATTTGTAGCATCATGCTCCGTTGTTTAAAAAGTACCTCTCATTTGCCTTGGTCCATTTTAGTGTTTGCAGAATACTGAATAACAGAAAATCTCAGAATGTGTGTTAAACCAAGAACTGGGTCCCAACACCTGTTCTTGTTAGAAGGCTTGTATAGTTAAGGCCCCAGTACCTCAAAAAACAACCAGGGAAGCGATATAAAGATGGATTTGCTTTATCAAATGGTTACAAATCACTAACAGAAACGTGGAATAGTTGGGTATGGTGTCTTGTAATCCCAGCACTTTGGGAGGCCAAGACGGGAGCATCATTTGAGACTAGGAGTTCAAGGCCAGCTTGAGCAGCATAGTGAGATCCCCATCTCTATAAAAAGTTTTTAAAAAATCAGCCAGGCAGAGTGGTGTGTGCCTGTAGTCCTAGCTACTTGGGGGACTGAGGCAGGAGAATCCATTGAGCCCAAGAATTCGAGGTTGTGGTGAACTATGCTCATGCCACGGCACTCCAGCCGGGGCGACAGAGCAGGACCCTATCTCCAAAACAAAAATTTAAAAAGAAATATATAATAAACATTTCAAAGGTAAATATAAACTAGCATATGACTATGTGGTCCTTTGTTCTTTTCTCATTTAGTTTCTAGAAAAGGCCAGTAAAAATCATGGCGTGTGAAATTGTTATTGCATTGTAGTCATTTTAAAGAAATAATATTGCAATTTTTAAAGCAGCATCCAAACATCTGAACTTTATTTTAGGTTGGGTGCAACGGCTCATGCCTGTAATCTCAACACTTTGACAAGAGGATTGCTTGAGCCCAGGAGTTTGAGACCAGTTAGGGCAACTTAGCGAGACCTCATCTCTAAATACATACATTCATACATGCATGCATACATACGCACACACATACATACATAAACTTTATTTTCATGATTTGAGTTTGGTATGAGGAGAATTTATCTTGGATGCCATTCTAAGAAGCTAGGTTGATTTAAAACAATAAGATCTTGGTACCTTGGTATAGGTTGAATTTACTTGGAAAGAATGTCACAGCAGAGACTCAAAGAAGAGTCATAGAAAGTCCCAGCATCAAACAAGATGTTCCTGTTTCTTTGGGGTTGGCCATGTGTCTGTAAATGTACGTAGTCTGGTGACAAGGAACCTGGGACTGTGTACGGAAGACAGTGAGATCCCTGAGCAGAAGAGATGACAGAATTCCCACCACATCTGAAGGGGTTGAAGGGGTTTCCAAGGGAACGTCACCATGGAGAATTCTGTAAAATGAGAGTTTCCCAAGGAGGAGAAGCCTGCACTCATTTTCAAGCGTGCATTCACATTTTATCAAAACGTAGGAGTTAGCACTTTGGAGCTTTCTTCACATGGAAGTCATTTAAATAATATCCTAGATAATGAATTCTCTGGAAACATGCTTGAGAAGCAAGATGTGTGTCTTCTGGGCTGATCCTAGGAAAGTGTGCATTAGCATACATATGATTTTTTAAAATTACAGTTCTTAAAAGGCATAGTGGCATGGCATATAAAATAGAAGATCACCACCCGAGGAAATGCATTCTGAAACTGCTGACAGTCTATGCCCCTGGGTAATGCGGGTAGAAGAAGGTGAACTTTTCATTTTAGGCTCTACTGCCTGGATCTCTCGAGAATTGTTATTTTGTGCATGCCTTGCTGGGATTAAAGAAACTTAAAATACATACAATGGATATACCCTTAAAAAATAAAGAGCTCACATGTTAAGTCCTCCAACCAGGACTCAACACACTGAATCTTCCAAAGAAGTTGCCTTGGTATAGGTTGTGTCACACTGAATCGTTACTGTTTTTCCAACTTAGCATCTATTAACTATGACAAAATGGTTTGTAAAAGAAAAAACTAGACATCTCTTATGGCAATTACTTTATTACCTAAATATCAATAGAAAATAGATAGAGAAAATAATGTGAGCTTGAAATAGAATCTTCTCCCATTTTCCCACAAATCACCTTGCATTGACTTGTTCTCAAACAGAACCATCTATGTCATGAAGCTAAATATCTTCAATTTAAATTTAGGAGAGGTACAGAATAATAACAGCAAATAAGAGTACTATTAAAGAAATATCCCCAAAGAGTCACTGGTGTTTGAATTCTATTTCATGAAAACCTAATTTTCTCCTCCATTCTCCAGCCCAGGTGAAAAGATATTGAGTCTTCACAAAGCATTTTGTGTATTGTTCCTTGCTTCCTTGTGACTATGCTATTTATTAACATGAGACCAATAAGACCATTTAAATAAAGGTAATTTGATAGAGTTGGTTTGACAATAAATAGAGTGCATGTGGTTAACTTTGCTTTTGAAATTAACCTATCAGGTGCTGATCTCCATAATTAAAGAATCCTACTTCAAAATTTTCTGAATCACTGCATTTGGCAGGCAAATGCCAGTAATTTTCATTTTATAACACAGTGCTTCAGACCGTGATAAGCCAGAATGAAGCACATGCAGGTTTAATCAGGTAACAAAGCATGTCAAATACTGATCCTGAAGTAAAGGAGTCTGACACATGAAGTGTGAACCTCAGAAAAGTCCCTTAGAGAATGTTACAGTCTCTGATCTGTACCTTTTCACAGCTTCTGCTGACACTTTTAAGAGAGGGGGGGAAAAGCCTCACCTAGAACAGGCATTAGGATTCAAAACAAATCACTCTCAGTGGGACTTCTGGGAGCCAAAGACACAAACACACATACATGTGCACATGTACACTTCCAGATCAGAGTGTACCAAAGCATAAATACATACATGCACAAGCACACATATACACATGCACAATCAAATTAGAGAGATGATGGATAGATAGGTGATTAATTGATTGATGGATACATTGACAGATGATAGGTAGATTGCTAGATAGATAGATATAGATCGATGATGGATAGATAAAGATAGGTAGGTAGATAGAGATACATAGATACAGGCATTAAATAAAAGGTACTTGAAAAGTGGCCTTTTTTATTTTCATGTAACTTTGGTTCAAATACCAGAAGAAAAACAGTTGCATTTGTATCTCCTAGGAAAGTGTGTAAAATTCAACTTTGTTCTATAGGTTCTCCACCTGCTACTGCAGAGTCTGAAATAAGACATCAAGTATCCCTCTTAGACGAAGAATCAAGAGGCTGGAAGATTTCCAGTGGCTTTCTTTTGGCACTTCCAGGCATCCCAAGTGTGGAACCCAACACCTAAAACCCATAGCATGAGGACGATCCGAGGAGCTAGTGATGAGAACATTTTGTAAAATCCGTCTCGCGTAACCCATGTTTCTATGGTAGGTCCCATCACCCGCGGACGAGTGTTGCTCACAGCTGTACCTCCCTCAGGGTGCCCAGGTCTGCCAGTCTGGTAGCCCCTCTGGCTGTGCCTCTCCCTATGGGGTGAAGAGATCACAGGGCCACGGACAACTGCCTTTCCCAAGCCCTGCTCACCATGACCTGGGCATGGGGTCCCAAGGGTTCCTCTACCAAGCAGCCCTGAGCCTATTCCCAAGGTCATTTTTCCTGAGGGGCAGACTTTGTTGCTGGAGGCATGCATCCCAGACCTGAGAGGGTGGCCAAGGGCTGGCTGTTAGGGAGACTATGGCTGGACCTGTGGACTGGGTGGGACACCCATAGGTTTGCACTCAATGACCTTGATGGGGCAGACAGGGACTGAACGGGAAGCAGATGGGAGTGGCTCCTGAGTTGGCTGGGACGGTATTTGTTTGTTCCCTTTGTCCAGGCCCCACATCCAATAAGAAAGAGTCTGCCTACATGATGGCCGAGAAAACTTATCCAGGCGAATTTGAGGGCCTCACAGGGATGACTTACTTACCTTCTTTTCTTTTTCCTTTCTAGTTATGACCAGGAGTCTCTCCTCCCTGGTTTCCCAAGAGTATTTGACATCCAATGACAAAATTAAAAATCCTAGTGAAGAAATACAGCAGAGATATTATTTTATTGGCCATTATCGAACCAGTCAAAAAATGTTTAATTTTACAGTATAAGAAAGGAATCAAGTCATGGACTAACCTTTTAAAAATTAAATTACGTTTCTTTTTTTTTTTTTTTTTTTGAGTTGGAGTCTCACTCTGTCGCCCAGACTGGAGTGCAGTGGCCGCTTCCGGCCACCGCAGCCTCAACCTGCTGGGCTCCGGCGATCCTTCCGCCTCAGCCTTCCGAGTAGCTAGAATTACAGGCATGCGCTACCAGGCCGGCTGATTTTTTGATTTATTGTAGAGATGAGGTCTCGCTGCCCAGGCGGGTCTCGAACCCGCGGGCTCCAGCCATCCACTCACCTCAGCCTCCCAAAGGCGCGGGATTACAGGCTGAGCCACCGAGGCCGGCTAAATTACGTGTCTTGAAAAGGGTGGGGAAACGGCCAGGTTTGGTGTCTCAGCCTGTCATCCCAACACTTTGGGAGGCTGAGGCGAGTAGATTTCCTGAGCCTGCAGGTTCGAAACCCAGTCAGGCAACTTGGCGAGACCTCGTCTCTACATTAAATCAAAAATTTGCCAGGCATGGTAGCATGCACCTGTAGTTCTGGTTCCTTGGAAGGCTGAGGCGGAAGAATCGCCGGAGCCCAGCAGGTGGAGGCTGCGGTGGCCGGGAGCGTGCCACTGCACTCCAGCCTGAGGACAGTGCGATTCCAACTCAAAAAAAGAAAAAGAAAAGAAAAGGGTGGGAAACATATCTACATATTTGTTGCAATAATGAGCAATACATTTCAGTTTAATAGCCAGTAGATTCAATTATATGAGTAAAATTTAGAAAGAAAAATAAATTCAAAATGTAAAGATATTCCTGAGAGTTTTGTGAGAGGAGACCCCTTTGCCTCCTGGGAGAATGGCCCCAGTCATCACTACGGGTCCCCTCATCACATAATAATTGAGGCACCGTGATGCCCAAAGAATGGGAACTGCGCCCCTGCCACCATCACTTTGGGGTTGAAGTGTGAACAAAACCTCCAAGAACTCAGATTTAAGAAATGTTCCCTTCAGGTTCCGCTGACCCTGCTTCTCATGAGAGGAGAAACCAGGAACGTTACTTGGAGCCTCTGTCTAGCTAAGAAGCATCCCTAGACTTCTGCTTTGTCAGCAAGTGATAAAGAGGAGTCTTTTTGGAGTCTCTTTTCAGGCAGACCCCTTGATTCAGGTCAATATAGCAGGAAGCACTGATGGTTGGAAGACTCGGTGTCCACTATTGGCTCTACGATCATGTCCTGTGTGATTTAATATTTCTTCAAGTCTTGGAATCTCCAATGTTGTTTCCAGCTCAGATGGTGCATTTATATTGTGTTTCATCATGAGCTAGGAAAGAAAGGAATTTCGGTCGGGTTTAGGAACCATAGGGGAAGTCTGGTTGACAAAATGAAGGAAAGGTGAAAAAGTGTAGCCCTTCTTTCTGAAGAAGCCTCAAGCAGACCTGTTATTCAAACTTGATCATTCATTGCTGCTGTGTAAGCACATTTTCTAAGAGCTCCTCTGGCTCCCACATCATTTATCAGTTGAGCGCAACTACCTCCTCGGTGTAGTCCAGGGTCCCATCCCTCCGTCTCTCCTGGGACAGGAAATCAAGAAGGGTTTATGACTGAGGGGAGCAGGATAGCCACATAAACAAACCATTAAAATGATATTTACAAAGGAAAAGATGTCTCAGTTTCAAAATAGGTATTCCAAAGAGATGGTGGGATTTGAATACAAAAGAATCAACTGGACTTCTAAAGAATGCCTGGCATAGAGCAGAAGATCAGAAATTCCTGTTGATTGAGAGGTTCTCACCTCTTTAGAAAACAGTTGTAGCTCACTTTATTCTCTTTCTTTAGAAATAAAACATACACGAATATGTCATTATTGTAGTATCATACCTGCAAATTCTATGACTGAAAATAAACAGAAAGAAGATAAAGAAATAGAGCGGGGTGGGTAGTGCTGTCCAGGAGTGGCAATGACAAAATTTGCATCAAGAAAGAACTCCCAAGCATCCACATCTATGGCCAGAACTTGGCTGTCAAGACATCTGGTAGGACAAACAACCCCTCCACAAAGCTGAGGCGACCTGTCAGAGTGTGCAACAGCCTCTTCCGAGGGTAACAAGTCACAGTGACATGTGACAAGGGGAAAGGAATCTATAAACAGAACCAGCCAAAGTGCTGGTCTCAAGTGTTTGCAGAGCATTTGACCTCTTCATCATCTCATCTTGAGCTCTCCTCCTTGCAAAATAAAGTGCAGCCGGCCTTCCATATCCATGGGTTCTGGATCTGTGAATTCACCTAGCCTTGGATAGAAAATACAGTATTTGTAAGACGTGGAGCTTGCCAATACTGAGGGTTCCTAAGGGCCAGAAGTGGGACTTGAGCATCCACAGATTTTAGTATGAGGAGATGGGGCGGGGGGCAGGGGATTCTAGAATAAATCCTCTGTGGATTCCGAGGGGCCACTGTAGTAAATAAGACTTCCTAGAATCACGAGTCCTAGAGCTGGAAAGTGTAACCCAGCATTCTGGTCAGGGATCCAACTAGATCATCAGCATGAAAGGCTGAGGTCAGGAAAGACAGCACCTATGGCCAAAATCTCTACATCTCCAAGAGGTGGTATGGCCCTCTGGAGTTCACTCATTCTTCCAAGTACAGGGATATCCACATTTAGGGTTTATTCCCTTATGAACTGTTTACTAAGCCTAGACTCCAGGAAATCGTTTGGTAGAGATGTTACAGAATAATCTAAACTGCAGTTGACTGCATAGGACAGAAATGCTTAAAAGTTCTTTGCCCAGCCATGTTCTATGATGGTGTGATCGCTTTACATTTCCACGTAAGATTCCTACTTCCTACTGCTTAACTGATGCTGAGAACAAGTAGGCATAAATTATATTCATTCAGACTGGAGAGAAGAAACATCCACCTTCCCTCCCATCTACCTCCTTCTTCCTCTAGATGAAAGTCTAATCAGTAACAAAAGTTCAAGCATGAATCCAATGTGGAGTTTTTATCTGTGTTTTGCTTCTGGTGAGATATGCTCAAGTGAAGTGCAATCCAGCAACAAATAGCCAACGCTCCTTGAAGCTCTTCCTTGAATACAGGATAGCATCAAGTCGCCATTCCTCACCCAGCACTGTAAGCCACAAGATTCTGTCCCAGTCCAGAGCCGAGGAGAAAAATGAGGGAATCTTAATCTTGTGACTATGCAGGGACCATAGTGCTAGCTTTGCCCTCCCAAGAGTGAAGAAACAATAGAGTCCACAAAGACTAAACTGTTCCCCTGTGATCCCAGCACTTTGGGAGGCAGAGGCAGGAGGATTGCTTGAGCACAAGAGTTCGAGACCAGGCTGGGCAACACTGTGAGACTTTGTCTCTACAAAAATTTTAAAAAAAAACTTAGCTGGGCATGGCAGTGCAGGCCTGTAGTCTCAGCTGCTTGAAAGGCTGTGGTGTAAGGATTGCCTGATACCAGGAGGTTGAGGCTGTGGTGAGCTGTGATCATGTCACTGCACTGCAGTCTAGGTAACAGAGTGAGACCCTGACTCAAAAAACAAAGAAAGAACCAACAAGACTATTCCCAAGAAGACGCGCCTCAATGGTGTATCGTTTCTTCTCTTACCAAGATTTTGTGAAATGAAAGCAACCTTCAAAATGGTCTAGAAAACAATGTTTTTAAACTTTGTAGTGAACAGTACATTCTTGCTTCCTCTAACCCATCCATGGCCAACACCCCATCAAGACAAACCTCAGGGTATGGAGGAGTTGCCCAGACAAGAGGAGATATAATATCAGAAAGGAACACCACTCAGTGAGACCTATAAGATTAAAAAAAAAAAGTAAGAAATTGCACCAACTGGAATGTCCCATTCAGGAGAAAAAACTTCATGTGCTCCTTTCTTTGTTTTTTGTCTGACCCTACCATTTTGGATCTCCAAAAGTATGAAGGCAACATGTTTTAGAACACTTGGACTCAGCTCAAAGAGACTGTTCCATTTCATCTTGACAAAGATTGCTTCCAGAAAAGATGACCTGAGCTATCCTGGGAATGAACTAAATTCCTTCTAGTCAATCTCAGTGTATAAACGTTTGACAGAAAACTCAGGTTTACCAAGAATGCATTCTTGCTTCTACATGATGCTTTGCTATTAATAAGCCTATGATGTCTACCTTTCATCCACTTATTGCTTATTGGAAAAAGAATTGACATCAGATAAAAAGGAAAGCACTGCAAATTAAGTTGCTTTTTTCTTTTATTTTTGCCCCTTAGACTTAAGACTCCATTCTATCATATTTTTAGTTTTTCTTTCCTTGTTTTGTTTTGTTCGTTTGTTTTTGGGGGGAAATTCCATAACATGGTTCTCTATTGGTAAATGTACTTATTTCTTTAATGATTCTCTACTACAGCGGTCTCCGACCTTTTCTGGCATCAGGGGCCAGTTTCATGGAAGATATTTTTTCTACAGATGACAATAGGGTGGTGGGGAGCATCAGACTTTAGATTCTCTTGAATAGTGTGTAGCCTAGATCCCTTACATGTGCAGTTCACAATAAGGTCCGTGTTCCTATGAGAATCTAATGCCACTACTGATCTGATGGAAGGCAGAGTTCTGCTAGCCTATGTGCACTACCTCCTATGTGATCAGGCTCTTAACAAGTCACAGACCGGTACTGGTCTATGGCTCAGAGGTTGGGAACCCCTGCTCTATTATATATCTGATATGAACCAGTTGCTAAAATCTAGTGATGCAAGCACAAAGGAAGGATGTCCATTTATTCCACGGAATCCATGGACCATTGAAGGAGATGCACTTACAAGCCAGTGATGACAATATCAAGTAATCACTGCCTTAGTACAAAGCATGGACAGCAGTGCGAGACTGGGGTAGGGCATGGCCCCCTATTTTACTGGGAGTAGAGATATCAGGGACCAGCAGTAAAATGTTATTTTTCGATTAAAAAAATTCTGTGGTGAAGACTGTAACAAAAAATGATCCAAAGGCATATATGAAACTTACTTTTGAGGGTTCATTATGATATCAACTTTCTGTGGATAAAACGATGGATTATTTTTAAAATTCAATAATATATTTATTCATTTGCAGCTAGTGAGCTTCATTTATTTTCTTCTTTTTTAATAAAACAGAAGAAAAAAGGAAACATCCCTGTTTATACACAGTATGTCACTTCAGTTCAAAACGACACATATCGGTTATCAGCATAAGTAGGCATTGAGTAGTCTACACAGCTCACTGGAGCTCCTGTGACAGGGGACCATTTAGCACACTACGTTCCAGAAAGTTCACTTGACTTGTTAGATTTCCAAGAGTGGATTTTTCTTCTCTTGAAAGTTTACTGATCCTCTGAGATGGTCACTTTCTTGGCAAAATGTTTTTGAATCCAGAAAGAAGCCCCGTTTATGATGCACTGCTGATAACAGCTCAGTCTCAAATGACTGGAAAAGATACCTAGAGGTTCCGGAAACCCCAGATCAAACAACACTACAAGTGCATGTCTTAACATGACCATCTCAGAGGACCCGTAAACTTCCTTTTCTTATTTTATTTTTTATTTTAAAGATGTGTGGTACAATTCAGGATCAGGTGTACCAGGAGGGACCAGTAAACTTTCAAGAGAAAGACAGCCCACTTTTTGATATCTAACAAGTAAAGTGGACTTTCTGGAATGTAGTGTGTTAAATGGCCCCATGGAATAAGACCCCCAGTAAAGGCTGTTTTCAGGAACTCCCAGTATGTAGGAGCTCCATGCAGACCACTGAATTCCTACTTATTCTGACAACCAATGGGTGTTGTGTTGAACTGAAGTGACATTGTTTGCATAAACAGGAATGTTTCCTTTTTCTTCTGCTTTATGAAGAAGGAAGATAATAAATGAAACCCACTAGCAGCAAACAAATAAATATATTATTGATCTTTAAAAGTTATTAAGAAAGTCTGGTGACCTTTCCAGAGAAGGCATAATTCTCAGCACTTTTCTCACAAGGATGCCCTCTGCCAGCATCTGACTGGGTGAAGGAACACGTGCTACCCACCTAACTAGGCGGCAGGTAGCAGAACAGACTGGGGACACCTGGTAGATACAGAATTGTCCTCTCTGTGGCTGCTCTGTGGGAGATGCATGCCTGAAGTCAGAACAGTCTCAGCTAGAGCCGTGGGGAAGAGAGGCAAGGTGCATCCCCTAGGCTTCCCCTTAAGTTCCAGTGAAGAGAAGTTCAAGTACTTTCATTTTCCTACGAACCATACTTCTGTGAGGACATAGGCATACTTCACAACACTTGCAGAACAACTGAGCTTGCAGATATCTTGTGTACGCCTCAGCTCTCTTGAGAACTTGCAGGATAGAACACAATTTTTTATCATCTCTTTGATGATCATCGTTTGGCCCCATGTAATCTATATGTACATATTATGTATATATTACATGTGTGTATGTCACATGTGTATATTTATATGTGTATATATTATGTATATAGAGAGATAAAAAGAGACAAAGACAGACACAAAAAAGGCAGAGAGACAGAGAAGCACACTCTTTGATAACGTGATGAACCGGTTACCACAAAGGAAAAGGTCTCCGCCTACAGGTTTAAGACTACTTATGAGTAAATTCTGTGTTTTGCTTCCCACTCTAGTCGGCCCTCAGTTGAGCAAATCTTGATGGTTGAATAGGGTTTCACTTTCAACCTCACACAGACAGAAATGGTCATGATACACCCAAATTCCCTGTGAACAGAAATGAGCCGGCTTCTCACACCTCCACGTAGGCTGGAAGGTGGTGGTAGACGGCTTCTCATCTCGTTTCCAAATTCTCCTGGCCCATTTGACAACAGCGTTTGGCTTGGGCATCTGTCCTGTGAATGACGTCCTCGTCTCACCCACTGACACAGAGCAGTCACTGCCGGTTAATAAAGCCAGAGTTCCAGTCGGGCACGTTGGCGTGCACTTGTAGTCCCAGCTACTCAAGAGGCTGAGGCAGGAGGATCACTTGAGCCTGGGAGTGTGAGACCAGCCTTGGCAACATGGCAAAACCCTGTCTCAAAAGTTTTCAAAAGAGAAAGAAAAGGAAAGAAAGCCCAACTTCCATCTGTGCGTGGACACATTTGCTATGTGGTTGTCAAGGTGTCAAAACCTAGCTTAGCTGCACCGTGGTTTGAGAATGGCCATCTCTCCGTGTTCTAACAAAAATGGAAACGACTAAAACCAGATCCTGGATTCCTACAGATAGTTATGCTCAGTCGCGCATTCAGGTCACTTGCTAAGATGGGCTTTATCTTAACAGCCAAGGATGCCCAAGGAAGCAGGAAGCTAGTGCTTTGTTCAAAGAGGCTTTTAAAGAAAATGGCTTCTTTTTTTTAAGCTAAAGGTCTTGCTAAGCATCCTTCTGTGTCAATCATTGCCAGCCTTTCTGAGACAGGCAACTCAGAGTAGATGATTTCAGGCTCGGGAACCATTGGAACCAAGTAACAAAAACTCACTCCCAAGAACGAGTGGTGAGATGCAAGATGTGATGGAAAGACATGAGCGCAAAAAAGCTTGGGAGCACGAGGGTTGGATGAGGCACTGGAGTGGAGTCTGGAATCAAGGCTACATCTCCCAGCATGACTCTCTAGGGCCAGCAGCTGACCAGTCCTACTTCTCTCTGCATAACCACGACATTGCTCTCTTTGCACACCAGCTTCTCCTGCTTTCTGGAACAGTGCAGAAACCTGTTGCCTAGCCCCTGGTTCTACGTCACTCCCCAATCTCAGACTTCTAACCAACCAACTGACCCTTGCCCTAAGGTTCCCCTTGCAAGTTTTTGAGAGAGTGGGATAGTCATGAATCCAGCCTAATGAGAGATTGGTTTCCACCCTTCACCCTTGGTTCCACTCAGTATGGCCAAGAACCGGCATCGTGTTGCATGATCTGTTGCTGGGGCCCAGCCCAAGGCAAAAGAGGCAGGTCTTAGAAAAGGGAGGTTTGGGCCAGAAAAGCATGCTTGAAGCAGCTGTTGGTGCTTATCACCCTAGGAAGGAGCTCACACGGATTCACAGTCATGGTAGAATGTGTTCCCTCAGCATCTCAAATTTAGCAAAATGAGCAAAGCAGGTCCACAGCTAGGAACATGAAGGCAAAGAGTCATCAGGAAGTCGCCCAAGTTGGTTTGAAGCCCAAGTCGCTGACTCCTGATGCTGCCTTTGTGCTGCTAAGTAGTTCTATAAGAGCAGGCTGGCAGCGGATGCTTCGTGGCTTTCAGAAAGGGGTGGGGAAGTTCGCCCCTATAATCCACACTTAAGAGAGGCAGAAACTCTAATAGGTTCATGGTTCATGCCACATCGTTTTACAAAGAAATCATCTCTTTCCCAAAGCATAGGCTGGCTCACCCAATCACTTGAGAATATGTTCTTTCCAGATCAGATGGTGGTGGCTCAGCTCAGTCTGGGTGAGCCTGGCATTTCTTCATCAATAAAAAGGACTTCTTAAAATTCATTTTGAAATATTCTTCCATCATTCTGAAAGTATGCACTTTGCTCATCTGAAAAATACAACCAACTTGCCAGTTTCTAAGCTGAAATGTGTGTGTCCTGCCTAGAACAACATTGACTCAGTATTCCTTTCAGTATGAAGCTTTGGTAATGTTTCCCCTTGGGTGTTCCTCTTCCATGGCCTTCTTTTGGTGTGCTAGACATAGATTTGTGGATGAATGCACAGCGCACAGCCAGCACACCACAGCATACAGAAATGGGGATGCTTCCTCTCCCCTCTGTATCAAAAATGACAAGGAATTCATGAAGATAGAGTATTTTAAACTGAAAACCTAACTTCTTCATGTCAGAGGTTAGAAAGTCCAATATCCAATAAGCCATCCCCTTCAACACTGGGCACCTCATTCCTCCTCTGTGGTCTCAGTAATGTCTTGTTTAAAGGTCACACATCATAGATTTCTACAGATTTCATCGCTAACTTTCTACATCATTGCTTGTGTAGAGAGCGTCTTAGGGCACATTCACATTGGATTTAGATTTGCTTTAGAGTTCAACCTGATCATGCACAAACCAGTTCTCAAAGAAAAGAAGCTTTCGCTCTAATGGCATTAGTGCAATGACCTTCCAAGAGTACAGCTTAAGAAGGACACTTGAATGGGCTGTTGGGAATACTGAGGCCAGAACCCAGGTTCTGTTCTTCATTATTTTCTGACTCAAAACACTTGTGGAGTGATTAATCTTTATGGAATGATCATCCCCCAAGCGCGTGTAGGAATAAAACCCGGACCTCCAGATGTAGAGCCATTACCTCCGTTCAGCGCCTTCTTCAACCCATCTACCACTCACAGCTATTGTTTCTTCCTTTGTCCCACCCCCTCTGCATCCCCCACTCCTCCCAGCTTCCACCCTAGCCCAAGCCAGATGGGGGGAGCAAATGTGTTTCTGGCATGCCTACTTGGAACACAGATAGTAAATGAAACAGCAATCATTGCAATCAAGATTTCTGAATCCTTTCTGCATAGCTGTCACACTTGCTAAGGCCACCACAGCTATCATTGAATTTCATCCTCACACAGCCTTGTGGCATAGGTGTAATTTCCAGGCTAGATGTGAGATATGCCTGACGCCAAGCCCCATGCTCTCAACCATTAAATTGAGTTTTTCATTTACAACAATACTTTTATCAGCTATGTAGAACATTTAGCATACTTCATTAGTGCTCTACTCCAAGGATGTTAGAGCAAAAGAAAAAGCAGATGGAAATTCCGCAAGGAGGGACCCCGATCTTTAGCTTTGGCTTTGACCTCCATCTTGGCCCCAGACCCCCAGAGCAGCTGACACAGCAGAGTTCATGGAAACGTCTGGCATGGGCGGTGAGAGAGAATGCCAACTGAGAATCAACAAACAACTGTAAGACCCAAGACTGGCACAAGTTCTCCTCCTGGAGGATTATTTTTTGATCTTATTTTCCATTTCCAACAAAAACAGGTGTGCCTTCTTAAGGAGAGAAAGTGAATCCCAGAAAACATGAATTAAAAAGAGAATAAATTTTGAGTGAATATTAATTTTCTTCAGCATCATATGAGAAAAATTGAAGATCGGGGCCATAGAATTACAGAGTCTTTAAGTTGGAAATGATTTAAGCTTCATTTTGTCCAATTGTTTTTATTTTATAGGCAAGGAAAGCTAAGAGAAGAGTAAAATATCTTTTTCTTTTTCTTTTTATTGAGTTGGAGTCTCACTCTGTCGCCCAGACTGGAGTGCAGTGGCCGCTCCCGGCCACCACAGCCTCGATCTGCTGGACTCCAGCGATCCTTCCGCCTCAGCCTTCCAAGTAACCGTAACTACAGGTATGCACTACCACGCCCGGCTGATTTTTTGATTTATTGTAGAGATGAGGTTTCGCTGCCCAGGCGAGTCTCGAACCCATGGGCTCAGTCAATCCACTCACCTCAGCCTAGTAAAATATCTTAATTTACCAACCCTGCTATAGTTCATGAGGCTGGATAGACTCAACACACAGTTGGAAATGTAGCATGCCTTGATAATAAGTTTTTAAAAAGCAACTGTAGCTCTTGATAAAATTGCAGTAAAATGCAAATTTTATCAGTACTTGAAATATTAGCAATGCCACTAGTAACAATAAAGCCTAGCACTTATAAAATAAAATTATTAAGAGACCATTTAATAAAAGTGCACTCAATGGGGCTAATTTGTTTGATTTTGGTTCTACAGATATTTATCAAACACCTACTATGTGTCAGGCACAGAGCAAGGAGCCATGACTAGAGAAGTGAAAGCACAGACAGTTTTTTCCTGTTAAGAACCAATGACCTAGTGGATAATCACCAGCTTTAACATGTGACAGCAGTGGAGACAGCATTTTAAAAAACTGTAGTAACTTTTCTGTTTTAGCAAAAGTCCCAAACCACCTTATTTCCATGGAAGATTGTCTCTCTCTCCTCTTTCTCTCTCTCTCTTTCTCACGCACACACACACACACACACACCCCACAGAGAGAGAGATACCTACACTTTAATACCCTTCCAGCACATATTATTTTTTGTTTATTTAAACATTCATGCTGCTTTTTATTAATTAATTAAGTTTGTTAGTTAGTTACAGATGGGCTTTTGCTATGTTGCTAGGCTAAAGTGCAATGGCTATTCTCAGAAGCAATTATAGTGTGCTACAGCCTCGGACTCCTGAACTCAAGCAATACTCCTGCCTCACCTTCTCATGCAGTTGGGACTGCCGGTGCATGTCATCACACCTGGTCCCCCTTCAGGTATATATGGAGGTAACTGTCAACAAATGTGAAGGGTTTGAGATTTTACACTCCTTGCAAGCCAAGATGTTAGCTTGCCAGTGTCTCACAGATGCTGATAGAAGACACAGGACTCCTGAACTAGAGACAAAGGACTTTATTACAGCAACGGTAGTGGTTATAATGTCAGCATTCTCTTCAAACCCAAGCCCCGTGAAGAGACACAGAGTAGGCCAGGGGATGCCTGCACACAGAGGCTCATGTTACAAGGCAGGAACCCTGAGCTTAGGGAACCTGAATCTTTTGTAGCAGGCATTAAGCTTGCCTGCCCTTTGCTCCAGAGGGAGAACATACCTTTTTATCCTGGGCAATAAGCTTGCCTGTCCTATACACTGAAGGGAGACACCATCATCTTCCTATGCTATCAACAATCCTCCCCTCTGCTCTTGAAGAAAACACTAGATCTATCTTCCAAGGTTGTTCATGTGAAAACAGCCCTGGAAAGATAGTCCAAAACAAAGACAGTCAGAGACTCTGCCTGAAATATGTGCAAGAACCCAAGAGATCTATGGAAAGTTCTTCCCCAATAGCCTTTGGGCTATTCTGTTACTAATAGTATAGACAAGTTCATCACTAAAGTTGATGTGAATTTTAAAGGTGGGTGTGAAATAAGGGGTCCTGATATTTGCTCAGTCACGTAGATTCTTGTTCCAATGACCTTCAGATCAGTAACTTGCATTTATGGTGACATTTCTGTTCCCAACCCCATGACTGGTTTGCCCATAAAAGGAAATTATCACACTAGAAACTTAAATCTGAAAAACTGCTAATCATCCTCATAAAGCACGCACCATGTTTTCAAGTATCCTCCCTGGCTGATTTAGTAAAAAGATATTTACTTTAACCCCTCCAATGTAAATGGCTCAGGGAAGGCAATCAGTCCTTAGATGGAATTAGTGAATTTGTTGATAAGTTTCCAAGCTTCAAATTATCTTAAGTAGGGCCGGGCTCGGTTGCTCAGCCTGTAATCCCAGGACTTTGGGAGGTCAAGGCAAGTGGATTGCCTGGGTCCAGGGGTTTGAGACCTGCCTGGGCAACTTGGTGAGAACTTGCCCCTACAATAAATCAAAATTAGCTGGGCATGGTAGCACATGCCTGTAGTTCCATCTACTTGGAAGGCTGAAACAGAAGGATCACCAGAGCCCAGCAGATCGAGGCTGTGGTGGCCAGGAGCGTGCCACTGCACTCCCGTCTGGGTGACAGAGTGAGACACTAACTCAAAAAAAAAAACTAAAAACAAACTAGAGCACATGTATATGCATCTTTTTCTTTTCTTTTTTTATTATAAAGATGTGGGGTACAATTAAGGGTTAGGTATACAAACATTGTTTATGGAGGTACCCTTGTTGATGAGGTGTGCCCCTCCCTCCCCTGGCACTTTCCCTCAACTGTAAATTCCACGCCCCTCCCCTGACAGTTTCCCACTACTGCCAATCCCTTTCTTATAGTATTATGATAATTGTTCAAGCTCCGCTTAGGAGTGAGAACATATGGGACTCTGTTCTTTGTTTCTGTGATAGATCACAGAGTATGATCGACTCTAAATCCATCCAAGTTGCTGCAAAGTCCATATGTCTCTCCTTCTTTATGGCTGCATAATATTCCATTGTGTATATGCACCACTTTTTTTAAATCCAGTCCAGTTTCGATGGGCAACATGGTTGGTTCCATGTTTTTGCTATTGTGAATAGAGCTGCAACAGACATGTGTGCACAGGCATCTTTTTTGTAGAATGATTTGAGTTCCCCTGGGTATATTCCCAATAGGGGAATTACTGGGTCATATGGAAAGTCAATTTCTACATCTTAACATATAAAAGTTGATGCTATTTGTGTGATATATAGACTTTTAGAAAGTATCTTAAAGGAAAAGAAAATCACTGCCTGCACTCTTCCCCAGTGTCCCCAGTGCTTGTCATTGCCAATTCACATTAGGTTGGTGCAAATGTAATTGTGGTTCTTGCAAGTTGATATCCGTCATTTGACATTGGAGTGCCTTCTTAATAAATGTGATTATGTTATACATCATTTTAATGCACAGTTCTTGCTTTTTTGCTGATGACTTACTACTTGCTTTTTATTTTAGACTGGAAATGATGTTAGACTAAAAACATTCCAGTGGTTTTCTTATTTGAGTTTAAAATGGGCCGTAAAGCAGCGGAGACAACGGCAACATCAACAACATACTTGGCCCAGGAACAGCTAATGAATGTACAGTGCAGTGGTGGTTCAGGAAGGTTTGCAAAGGAGACAAGAGGCTTGAAGGTGAGGAGCATAGTGACCAGCCATCGAAAGTTGACAACGACCAACCAAGAGCAATCATCGAACCTGATCCTCTTACAGCTACACAAGAAGTTGCCGAAGAACCCAGCACCAACCGTTCCATGGTCATCTGGCGTTTGAAGCAAACTGGAAAGGTGAAAAGTCTCGATAAGCGGGTGCCTCGTGAGCTGACGAAAAATCAAAAAAATTGTCTTCTCTCTCTCTCTCTTTTTTTGGGGGGGGGGGTCGGAGTCTCACTCTGTCGCCCAGGCTGGATTTCAGTGGCGCGCTCACGGCCACCCTAGCATTGACCTGCTGGGCACCGGTGATCCTTCCACCTCAGCCTTCATGCCTATTGCACATTGAAACTTTTAGGCGAACCTTTTCACTTCCTTGTAGTTATCCTTTAAGGTATGGATTTTTCTACACGTTTTGTAGGCTGAGAAGCTAAAACTTGGACAGGCGAAATAGCACGCCAAGGTCAAACGGCGAGCAAGCCCCTTGTCGTCCTTCTTTGCCACAGTGGTTTCTCTTTCCATCAATGAAGAACTGCCCCCCACCCAGAGACGCACAAGGGCTCGACCTCTACAGATCCACGAAGCCCTAAGCTCAGTGCAAATGATACATTGAAAGCGCATAAAATAACCATGTGTGCTCATCTACACATAAGGCTATAGATCACTTTCAGCAATTATCGTGCAATTCCAAATATCATTCGAAGCTCTTTACACATATTATTTCATTCCATCCTGGCAAAATTAAAGAGACATTATTTCTAATTAAAGTTTCTAATTAAAAATTAATTTCCAATTTAAATTTCTAAGTTAAAATATTAAGATGAGGGACATTCTGAAGCAATTTCTGTTTGTTTGATTGTTTAAATTGAATTTTCACTCTGCCACCCAGGTTGGAGTGCAGTAGCACACTCACAGCTCATTACAGCCTCTCCCTCCTGGGTTCAGGTGATCCTTCCACCTCAGCCTCCCAAGTAACTGGAATTGCAGGTGCACACCACCACACCCAGCTAACTGAGAGATTTCTTTTTTGTAGAGATGAGGTCTCACTATGTTGCCTAGGCTGGTCTTGAACTCCTGGGCCTAAGCAATCTTCTCTCTTCAGCCTCCCAAAGTGCTGGGGCTACAGGTATGAACCACCACCTTGAAACAGTTTCTACAATGGTCTCTGCTCTTCCCTTGCTTGCATTATCAGTTTCCATTTCCTGTTACATCCTTCCCATCAGTGAATATGCTATACTTTTTTTCCCCTCTGGTCACTGCCCCATGTCCCTTTACAGCCAGACTTCTTGACATAGAATATGCAGGCCGACCCAAAATTTATTTTGCTTGTTATCTCTCCTTCCCACATGAGGCCAGGAATGTTTGTGTTTGCTGTTGAGATTAAACAGCTCCTGGTACATAGCAGATAAAAAATATTAATTGAATGAATGAATGAATCATGAGGACGAGCTCTACTCTACCATCAAAATGCACAATGCACAAGAGGCTCAGAAGGGATTGTAGCCATGCCACCACCACAGTTAGGAAGAGCGCCCACTGGGGAGACACCCTCAAAGGAAGCAGCATGATGCTTCTGTCCCTGAGAGATTACACACCAACCAGAGACACTAAACACATCATGCACAAAAAAAAAACCCGGACAAGATTCGCAGAGTAATACATCCACATCAGCAGTTATATCTAGCCAAGGCTGATTTCTAGAAGTGGTGAGTCATCAAGCTTTATCAGAAAGGACACTGCTATATAAAAGCAAATCGGTATGTTCTGAAATACTAGAAAGTGTGTGTAAGGATACTCTCACGTAAGCCTTATATAAAGTACATCTGCAGAATACTTCTTAGAAGTCCTCAAGCACTGAGAATGTTTACCTTCTATAATATGAGCATGGAAAACACAGTACTCAGTGAATACATTGTTCCTTGAATAAACACAGTTCCAACCAGTGGTAGCACTAGCAACTTAAAAGTAAGGGAGAAAATGGAAACTGCTAGGAACTCCGAACAGGCAGAAGACATCACCAACCTGGGATGGGGGTACCTGCTGACGGAAACCAATGAAGTCTTGTTGAGGTGGAAAGTGACAGAAGGAAATACGATTAACT
The DNA here is from genome assembly GCF_000164805.1 of Carlito syrichta. Taxonomy (NCBI): domain Eukaryota; kingdom Metazoa; phylum Chordata; class Mammalia; order Primates; family Tarsiidae; genus Carlito; species Carlito syrichta. Next base: position 219,955 of record NW_007046055.1, read on the forward strand.
GGAAAATAACCTGTGATGTTTGCTTTTGCTCTTTCTCCTGCTCTACCTATTTCTTTCCACTTTTATTTTCTCTCTTTTTACATTAAAACTCTTTCTCTGATTTCTTAGGTGAGTCATTAAACTCTAATTGCAGGTATAAGTTCCCAAAGGCAGTGGTCTATAAAAATGAATTTGGCGATCACTTTTATCCTTCATGCTGGTGCTGATTTGCCACATGATCTTAAGTTGCCTAAAAATATGCTATGTTATTTGGTCTCAAACTCTGGCCTCAAGCGATCCTCCCACCTTGGCCTCCCAAAGTGCTGGGATTCAAATGCTCTAAGTTCTTTGGAAGGAAAACACCACACAGTGTATTATGGTAACGTCTACTGCTAAAAATAGTCTAAATTATCTAAAAATAGTCTCAGTTGCTCATAAATTACATAATGTGTGAAACGGTATGTACATTAAAGTGTATACGAAGTAGAACAGTTTATTTGACTTCATGTTCTGGTGAGCTTGTGTCTCAAGACTCAGTGCAAGCTTCAGCCAAGGAGTATCTTTAATAATGATAAAGGTGAATTCCCATTTCAAAGTCCTCTTAATAATGCCAAGGTTTTCTGCCATATCTTTTTCAATTGCGACTATACTGTTACCATCTTGAGCTCAAATATGGCCGACACAGAACCTTTACTAGAGAGAGGTGAAGGGTCAATTCCACCACATTCTTTCCTTGTGCTGGTCTTGCATACCGTAATGCATTGTGGGTTTCAGCATAGTTCCTTGTGGGATAAATTTTAAACCAGCATCTTGTGGTGATTGGCTTAATTGAAACTAGACAGCCGGACTTGGTGGCTCATCCTGTAATCCCCCGCCTTTGGGAGGCTGAAGTGAGTGAATTGCCTGAGTCCGCGGGTTCGAGACCCGCCTGGGCAACTTGGCGAGACCTCATCTCTACAATAAATCAAAATGAGCTGGGCATGGTAGCGCGTGCCTATAGTTCCAGCTACTTGGAAGGCTGAGACGGAAGGATCGCCTGAACCCAGCAGGTTGAGGCCGTGGTGACCAGGAGCAGCCACTGCACCCCAGTCTGGGTAACAGAGTGAGACTCCAACTCAAAAAAAAAAAAACTAGACAGCATAAGCCATAAACTCTTGGAATAATCACACGCGGAAATGCCATAAGAGGTGAAATGTTGAAAGCAGCAAAGGCATAAGCATATCGCCAACTCTGCGTGGTAAAGCCTTCTTCCTTCATGTGATTTCTGACAAGTGTACTCATACATAATAGAACAACTTAGTCTCTTTCTTATTTTTTAGGCGACTATATAGACGATACTGTTTTCCAGTAGCTCATGTGGGGCATGCCCTTTGGAAACCAGGGCTCTAGAAAATTTTTCAAGTGTGAGAATCACCTTATTTTGAAAACATATTTACAATATTTTATAATGTTAGTAGTGCCAATTTTAATTTTCAGATATCTGCATGAAAATATTACACTGGAATCAACCTCGTAAATCAAAACTGATCTATTTTTTCTTCCAGTTGAAGTAATAAAACAGCCAAGTGCCAGATTTCGTGGTCATCAGGCTTTATTCCTATTTCTACTAGCAGCTAATTATGATCCATCATCTGTCATGTGGTGTCTATAATCACTATTATTTCTTTTTAAAAATTTGGAGATGCATGACATTTCTTTGTAATTTATGAAACTGTAGAGTCAGTGAACTATTTTGTCACTTAAACAATTAAAAGTGTGTTAAGGCTTAAATGACCAATATATGTGACAACATGTTTGGATTTTGGAAAATGTTATGTTAAGCGAAAGAAATCGGCTTCAAAAGAATACAGATCCTATGATTCCATTTATATAAAGTTCCAGAAAAGGCAGCCTAATCTATGACGGTAGAAACCAAGATGGTGGTTGTCCCTTCAGTGGGAGGAGGTGGGATTGACTGGCAGGGAACTTTCTGGAGTGATGTCTTAATAGGAATGTGTCTTAAATAAGTATACGTACTTTTCAGAACTCACTGATCTGTACAGTGAAGATCTACCCATTTCCCTGTGTGTAAGTTAGACTCCAATAAAAAAAACGTGCATCATAAACCAGCTTCCAATGATCAATTGTCAGTTTTATGATGTCTTATTATGCACCCGAGTAGCTAGTTCTATTTAGTCACAATAAAGTGAGAAACTCTGCCTGGTGAAACTGTTCATTAGCTGTCAGAATAAAGTGGTTCTAGTAATAATTATATAGTAGGTACTATTTTGTTGCATATTGACCATATATCAAGCACCGTACTACTGCCATGCCACGGGGGAGAAAACGCTCAGACACAGAAAATTTGAGTAAAGTTCTCCATGACAAAGAGGCAATCAATGACGGTGCTGGACTTGAAATTCAGGTCTGTCTGATCAGTAACCCCTGCCTTCAACCTCCAGGGCAAATGTGACCTCTTCTTAGAGAGGAATGTGGGATGCAAACAAGTATTTATTGAGTGGATACTTTGTTCCAGGAAGCATGCTGAATGCTTCATGTCATTATTTCTGTAGAATTACTATTATTATCTTCTTTTTTTTGCAGATGAGGAATTTGCAACTCAGAGAGATTAAGGCGTTTTCTCAAGATCACACGGTAAGTAGAAAATCTCAGATTCCATTCCAGAGTCAGTGAAATTCAAGTTCATTTTTGTTTTCTGTGTTCAGTAGTCCTTAACCAGAAGCTATATCAGAATCAATGGTAGAGATTTTTTAAATTTCACATTTCTGAACACAACTTTGAGTGTTTCTGTCCTGCAAATTGTAGAGGACTCATGGAACATGTACTTTTTTTTTTAGTTGGGTCTTACTCTGTCACCCAGGCTTGAGTGCCGTGGCACGTTCACAGTTCACCGCAGCTTTGACCTCCTGTGCTCAGGCAATCCTTCCACCTCTGCCTCTTGGAACTATAAGTATACACGACCATTCCCAGCTATGGAATTGGTCTTTTCTTGTTGTTGTTGTTTTTTTTTTAGCAAAGTCTCACTGTTGATGCTAAAGAAAATCTCTACCCAAAAACCACTGTACCAAGTTGTCATTGGTTTTTCAATAGGACTCTCCACCCTTAAAACATCTATGAATTTATGTTATTTAAAAAATTAACTGCCTTCTACAATGATAGGCAAGAGTAAAACATCAGTAAATCACAATTTAGCTTTCACATCTTCCAATGACTAGCTGTAGGACTATAGGTAAAGCCAGTGACATCTTCTGGGCCGTGGTTTTCCCATTTGCAATATTAGAGAGTTAAACATACTTATATTTAAGTTCTCATCTCGTTCTGACATTCTGTGAAGAAAAACTAGTTTTATTAGTTAAATTATGTAACCCTCTTTGAAGTACCTGGGAAAATCCTAGGTTTTACAAAATTAGATTGAATTTGTTGAAATGTTGACTATAAATATTTAAAAACAGCTTAAATGTAGTGATATTTTCTAGGGAAACTTAAAGATACCATAGGTTTCCAGACAAAATCGTCTGCCACAGAAATCCAAGTCTTCGTTATTTCAAGAAAAGTCAAATAAATGTAACAATTCTGTATTTCATACCTAATTGTGTACATTTTTTTTTTAGTTGGAGTCTCACTCTAATGCCTAGGCTGGAATACAGTGGCAAAATCATGACTCACCACTGTCTCGATCTCCTGGATTCAAGTGATCCTTCTGCCTTTGCCTCCCAAGTTGCTGGGACTACAAGTGTGCACCACCACACCTGGTTAATCTTTCAAATTTTCTGTAGAGATGAGGTCTTGTTATGTTGCCAGGCTGGTCTTAAACTACTGGGCTCAAGCAATCCTCCCACCTCAGCCTCCCAAAGAGCTGGGATGATAGGCATAAGCCATTGCGCCTGACAGACTGTAAATTTGACAGCACTGTTCAGATATGACGATAGGCAAGAAGTAATCTTTACTGTCACGTACAGTCCAGAAGTTACCACAGAGCAGTACATCATCAATTGGCAAGTGAGCCGCATAGACTATTTGTGTTTAAGGTCACGTGCTGGGAGTGTCCAAGTTGGAGGTTACCGCCCTGGGGCCACCTGTCCTCCGACTTGACACAGTGGAACTTGTGGTCTCTCAGCAGGTCATTCCATTACAAACTCCCTGGAAAACCAGACTTTTAACTTGCTGTGTTTGGAGCAGGAAGCCACCCAAAGACCAGGGGGGCATGAACCGAGAGGAAAAAGGGAAATGCAATTGATGAGTGGAAAGAGAAACTGCAGATGGAGGGGCTAGAGTCATGGAGAAAGAGAGCCTCAAGGTGGGCAGACCCTGGGGGCTGAGAAAGCGCATCAAGCAGGCCACACAGCTGCTGCCCCCGCAGGCTCCCGTGGGCCACACGTGACCACAAGGCAGGAACTCTGCCGCTCACACCACTCTGGATCTGCACTGACTGTTCTGCACTCACCCAACCCTGCCCAGACACCCCTCTCTTCTTCCCCCACCTGATGGCTCAGGCTGACCCAACCTGCCTGCCATGTGGCCAGCGCCCACTGCCTTCACTCCCTTGCTGTCTACCTCCACTGTGTTGCTCAGAGCAAAGCCAATGCCAGGAGCTCACCAGGGGAAGAAGCTCAGGCCAGGGAAGTCAGTGCCCATGCTCCCGACTAGAGGGGAGGCGAGCTGAGAGGACACGGGCCACCCTGACTCCCACCTGTGCTTCTCTCTGCTTTTCTTTCTTCTTTTTTTTTTGGTCTCTCTCTCTCTATCTTAAAGATGTGGGGTGCAATTCAGGGTTAGGTATGCGAATGTTCATTATGCAGGTACCGTTGTTGATGAGGTGTGCCCCTCCCTCGCCTGGCAGTTTCCCTCAACTGCCAATCCCTTTCTTATAGTATTATGATAATTGTTCAAGGTCTGCTTATGAGTGAGAACATATGGCACTCTGTTCTTTGTTTCTGTGATAGATCGGTGAGTATGACAGACTCATCCAAGTTGCTGAGAACCTGCTTTTCTTTCATACTGCTTTCTCTAACGCATAGTCACCTATATGCACACACACTTATGGATTACACATAGTTTTTTAATATAGACTTTTAATAGACTTTTAATATATAGTTATAAGGCTGGGCTCAGTGGCTCATGTCTGAAATGTCAGCACTTTCGGAATCCAAGGGGGGGGATTGCTTGGGCCCAGGAGTTCAAGACCAGTCTGGGCAGCATGGCGAGACCTCTTCTCTACAAAAACTCAAAAGATTAGCAGGGTGTGGTGGTGTGTTCCTATAGCCCCAGCTGCTAGGGAGGCTGAGATAGAAAGATAACCTGAGCCCAGGAGGTCAAGGTTGTGAAAACTGTGGTCATGCCACACACTTCAGAGTGGGCAACAGAGTGAGACTCTGGTTCAAAAAAAATGCATATATATGTAATATATAAAATAATTATATTTATACAGTCTTACGTATAGTCTTTTATATTCCCCTAACACATAGTCTTAATAACCTTGATAAAAAGTTTAAGAAATACTTCCATTTAAAAAGTTTATAAAATGTTGATTGAAAATAATCTTAATAAAATGTCTAAAACGTGCATCTTCAGGAGAATGAATTTAGGGAATCAGTTTTCTTCCTTTTGTCCTCTGTGTGTTTTGTGTTCTCCAAGGAGGAGATTTGATTGTGTTTTAACACCACAGTGCATTTACGAAGGACTCTCCTGCCAAATTCTGCCTCAAGGCTACAGGCTTCCTTTGGGTTCAACTTGCAGACTTGTGCCAGTGACCCTCCTGTGTCATCAGTTGTGTCCAGGATTGTACTCAGACCCCCCCAAGCAGGTCCAGACGGTGGACAGAATCAACCTCAGCAATCCTACTGGTCATCTTGTTTCAGAAGGAAGCACAGACAGAGCAATCCAGTAGAGATTCATGAACTCCTCATCAGTGCAGTCACAAACGATTAGGTTTCCCATAGTCCTAGTTCACTAAAACAAGGGGAGTCACATGTTTCTCTTTAAGGAAGCTTTTCCATCTTAAAAACACCAAATGTATGCATTCCAGAACACATATTTCAAATGCAGATCGAAGTTCAAAACAATGGTTACAAACATGCATAGATGAGCTCTTTAAAGTGCCAACTTTTTCCTGAAATATCACGTATGGACAATAAAATTCAGCAGGTTGAAATGTATAACCTGGTGAATTTCACAAATATACACAGCCATGCAGCCCCCACCCCAATTGTGACATATGATATTTCCCATCACCTTCAAACACGTCTCGTGTCCCTCCCCATCAACCTACACCCACACATTGTCCTTGGCAGCCACGGATCTGCTTTCAGACACTATAGTCCTATCTCCTCTAAAAATTCATATAAATGGCACCATGTCGTACACAATCCTTTGTATCTGGCTTTTTCCCTTACCATAATTTCTTTTGAGATTCAACCATGTTATTTTATTGTTTCAGATGGTTTTAGGGTTGTGTACAACTCTGACTCTTATAGTCAGGGGCAATATGACATCCACATTATTTGACAGTTTTGTTTGATCAGACAGATTGTTCTTTCTACCGACACGGTTTGAAGTGCTTTCCAGTCACCAGATTTCTGATTGTCTTCTGTAGGCCCTCTTCTCATTCACTTGCTTATCTCCTAAAAAGGAGCGAGAGGGACCAAGTGCATGAATAAGAGGCACTCACCCACGTGCTAATTCTCCACTCCTACAGGGTACGGCTCTGCATCCATGGAAGATAGATATGGCCACGTGACTTTCTGGTCATGAAATGTAGGTGGAAGTGATGTCTGTTCCTTCCAGAGAGAACCTCGAAGAGCTTCTATCCTCTTTTTCTGACTGTTGGTTAGAGGAACATTTGTGGAGACAGGTCCTGGGACTGTGAGTGACTGTGGTCAGCAGATACCTGGTCCAGCCTATGTTGCACATGAAACATGAGCAGGAAATGACAGACCTTCAACCTTGCTACTGAGATTTTCTTCAAATATGTATGTTTTTAGATTCAGGGGCACACGTGCAGGTTGGTTACATAGAGGTATTGCATGATGATGAGGTCTAGGCTTCTCCTGAGCCCATCGCCCAGGGGGTGGGCATGGTACCAATGGGTGGTTTTTCCACTCTTATCCCCCTCCCTCCCTCCTCCTTCTAGGAGTCTCTAATGTCTGTTGCTGCCACCCTCATGCCTGTGTGTATCCAGTGTTTAACTCTCACTTAAGTTTGACTGCTCCTGAACCATACCAGCTGGCATTTCAGTTAACTCTGACTGAAAGGAGCAAGTGACGTAACTATCTATAAGTGACATACAATGATTGATTGCCAGTTTCCAATAAGACCATGATTTTTCTTGTCTTTCTATTTTAGCAGCTCCAAAGTAAACGTCTTCCTTTATGACCATCGGGGCTTGAAATGTGCATTGAAGCCGGGCTCGGTGGCTAGCCTGTAATCCCGCGCCTTTGGGAGGCTGAGGTGAGTGGATTGCCTGAGCCAGCGGGTTCGAGACCCGCCTGGGCAGTGAGACCTCATCTCTACAATAAATCAAAAAATCAGCCGGGTGTGGTAGTGCATGCCTGTAATTCCAGCTACTCGGAAGGCTGAGGCGGAAGGATCGCCGGAGCCCAGCAGGCAAGGCTGCGGTGGCCAGGAGCGGCCACTGCGCTCCAGTCTGGGCAACCAAGTGAGACTCCAACTCAAAAAAAAAAAAAAGAAATGTGCGTTGAAAGATTAAATGTACGCATGAAACATTCTACCCCACTTGTTCCATTTGATCTCTGGCATTGTCAAAAGGCTCGTGTCCTTTCTACACGGCACTAGTTTTGAACAGAGTGTAACAGGCATAAAATAAGTCCTCCCAGAGAAGCGTAGCAATTAGCAATGCCGTAACTGTGGCCAAGATGCCTTAGTGCTCACAAATAGCCATTGTGCCTCTTGGACCTCCTCGTGGGCACAGCTAAACCACATCTTCCAGCCCCTCCATGTGCAGAAGGAGCTTGGTGACTAGTTGTTATCGATGATGGTAGCCAAAGATGTGCATCACTTCCAGGCCAAGGCAGTTCAGAGTAGGTGTTTCTCCACACATTCTTGCTTTCCTTACTTGAAAGGCTAAATACAGAGGAGAACAAGGGCCAAGAAAGCAGAGCAACATGAGGGAAGGAGACTGGTTCTTTGAATGACAGCAGAAAGCAGAGCCCACCCACTCACTTCCTGCTTTACGCACTGTCATGGGCCAGAAACACACCTTCACTTCCTTGAGTCTGGGATTTGCTTGTGACCGCAGCTAATACTAGCTACCCTGACTCATACCTTAACAGTGCTCTAGCACTACAGTTTAAAAACGCCATCAATTCCATCCATACAACCCTATAAGCCCTGTTCCATTGTGAAGAAGCAAAACATATGGGGCTTGTCAAAGGAATTTGAAGTTGACTCTTGAGCAGTCAAAGTTTGAGCGGTGCAGGTCCACTTATGTGCAGAGTTTTAAAACTGACCCCTCCTCTTCCTCTTCCTAAGCCTACACATAGCAGAGATAATGAGGATGAAAACCTTTGTAATGGTCCACTTCTATTTAACAAACACTAAATCTGTGTTCTCTCCTTTATGATTTTCTTAACAGCATTTTCTTTTCTCTAACCTACTTTATTGTAAAAGCAGAGAACACTGTACATATACAAAATACGTGTTCATCAACTGCTTATGTTACTGGCAAGGCTTTCAGTCACCAGTAGGCTATTAATAGTTACATTCTGGGAAATCAAAAGTTGCACACAAATTTTTGACCACACAAGGGTCAGTGTCCCTAGCCCACCATGTTGTTCAAGGTTCAACTCTATGTAGTAAATAGCAATAGTCAAAAATCATATTTTGCTCTAAATCGAATATTCCTACCCTACCATCCTGTGGTCGTGGCTGGGCAGTCAATGGCTGCAGTCTCTTGGCAATTAACTGCCCCAGATTTAGCTGTATCCTTGTCACAGTGAATTGGTTTACACAACTGCAGGGTCTGGTTGAGCCATCTCTTTAAGGTTCTGTCTCTGGGTCTGATGTGGAACTTGACCTAGGCAAAGCAGACAGTCAAGACAAGGACATCATGAGGGGGCAAAAACTGTAAGCACAAACCGGGACCCCAATAAGAATAGACCAACAGCCAACACTGTCACTTTGCCTTTGACTTTGGTGACAGGATATCCTGCAGAAGCTGACCCTTGGTCACAGAGCTGGGCACACGTGAGCTTGACACCAGAGTTGCAGAAGCTGGAGGAAGATCCAAGGGCAGGTGGAGCAGTTGCATGTCCGGCTGCCATTTCACGTTCACAAAGCAAACCCTCAGATCCCACCAACGCGCGTGACTTTCCACATGGCTGCTACTGCCTTTCTGCTCCCAGCCATTGCCGCAAGTTTGTAAGAAAGGGAGTTTTGTAGCTCAGGCTAGTCAAATTGTCACATTATCAAGTCCTCACAGCAACTTTTAAGATTTTACTCTGTTGTGATGCACAGTTTTGCAAACACTGATCAGTGAGTGAAACTAAAGATTCCTGTGTTTTAAGCACTTTGACTCAAGACAAAACTTGCCAAACAGGTGTCATCGATAGGAGCTGTTTGCTAAACAGGTGTCATTGGCCATTTTACTGGTGCCCAAGCCATCACTGGTAGTTCATTTGCTTTTCAGAAGCTTTACTGAGTGAAGGTGCTGATACTATTAAAAACACCTTTCAATCGTTTTAAGTCTAAAGCGCTGTCTGTGGGCACTCACTTCTTACCCCTTTGGAGACCACAGGCATCAGTCACAGAGGACTACAGACGTGTGGTCTTCGAGAACAACATCTGTCAACAGTGGTTCCTAATGAATGGGACAGGTACCCCTGATAGTATATGAAATGATTTTTTTGCAATATGTGAGCATGTTTAATTTAAAAGATATATCATTTTATTCTGTGTCTGAAAACATATCATTAAGAGTTATAACAAGAGTAGTGACCAAGTTTTTTGAAACAAGTTTTATATTTTAAAAAGTGATATTTTAACACAATAGAATATTATGCAGCCATAATGAAGGACACACATATGGATTTTGCAGCAACTTGGATGGATTTGGAATTGATCATACTCAGTGATTTTTCACAGAAACAAAGAACAGAGTTCCATATGTTCTCACTCATAAACGGACCTTGAACATTATAACGCTGTAAGAAAGCGATTGGAAGTAGTGGGGAACTGTCAGGGGAAGCGGGGGATCAGCAGTTGAGGGAAACTGCCAGGTGAGGGAGAGGCATACCTCATCAATAAAGGTACCTGCATGATCAATGTTTATATACCTAACCCTGAAATGTACCCCACATCTTTATAATAAAAATTTTTTAAGGTGATATTTTAAAAATCTCTAAGCAAATCATAAATAAGTTGGTATTGGAAACGATTGTGTAAACACCACTGCAAATGATTCACCAATACGCCGAAAGTTGTGAGGGTGGAGTTCAAACTATCGAGCATTGAACAACACACCCATTCAAGGGAGTTTAAGTCCTGATGTTTACAACACTCCAGTGAGAATCTTTGATTTTACAAACCAGCCAGTAGAACTCTCTCCTCTGAATCAGAAGCCCTGACAGTCTCCCCAGCTCCCTCCTGAGAGGGGTTCAGGTTCTCATGCTCCTGTGTGATAATCTCCTAAAGGCACCAACGGTGTCATGTGCATTGGCTTGTGCTTGTCTAAACAGAGGGTTGCCCAGACACCAGTTCAGGAACAACTTGCTCCCTGGAGCAGCCACACCTGGGTATTTCAGAAGGCCTTGGGGTCAGTGATAATGGAGTGTCTTCCAGAAATCCAGAAAGCCAAAGCAGATAAGCCCACACGCTGGCACTCCACCCTGCTCCCAACCCCTTGTACGTGCAAAACTCAAGATGAAGTCTTTCTCTAGAATTCCAACACTCTACCCTGCTCCCAACCCCTTGTACGTGCAAAACTCAAGATGAAGTCTTTCTCTAGAATTCCTAGCCAGCTCTTGGAAATCGAAATGTCTTTTTCCAGGGCTGTGGATGCAGAGTCTGAAATGCCAAAAAGGAGTCCTGCCAAAAAGGGTGTATGCTGTTTGAGATTGGACTTTCTGCTAATGTACTGAAGCACAAACATGGTTGGTTGGTTTTAGATGAGACAGAAAACAGGCTCCAGTAACATTCACTCCTACGATTCAGCCATTTGGGGCCACCGTTCATAGGTTTATGTCTCTTTATCTTAGGGTCCTCCTTATGGAGAACTGGGGGGCTGCCGAATACCTGGGTGCACCAGGGGTTTTCTGCAGCCAGTAGTCTCCACCTGGTCAGGCCTCAGAAGTAGCAGTATCGGCCTCCCCTTCTGATCAATCAAAGAGCTTTGCTGATGAAGCAGCCGAGGCTCGACGCAGTTCTTATTATTGTTGATGCAGACACAATTGTCCTCAGAGGTTGGCCTGCTTGATTTGTGGCAGGAAAAGATGGTAGATGCATCCAAGCCAGGTGCACTCTCATTTCTAAAACAGATCAATTATTACAAAAAAAGATGACTGTAGAGAGTAAGAAAGTAGATAAGAAGTAACTAGCTGATATGGTCTAGCTTGGGTTTCTGGAATGTGTTCGTGTGTGTGTGTGTGTGTGTGTGTGTGTGTGTGTGTGTGTGTGTAGGAGAGCATAAGTAGGGAGGACAGTGAGACAGTCACCGGGGCTTTGGAGCAGTACAGTGGCACACAGAACGCAGGATAGACCTGGAAGGGGAAGGACTGAGGAAGAGAAAACCAGTCTCCCAAAATTTATGGTGGACCTTAAACTTGTGATCATTCAGATCTTAGCTGAGATTTAGAAATTTCAGAGATCTGACAGATACTAGCCCCCAAAACTTGTGGCTACAAGTGTGCAACTTGCTGTGAGCCAGCCTTATTTTTTTCCAGCCCCGGGCGCATCTAGAAACTTACTGCCATAGCTCCCCGTGTCTTTGCCCTGTCCCAATCAGTCCCCTACTCTCACAGGGGAAGGAGCCCAACCGTGAAGCCTGCCTCAATAAGCATGGTGTATGCTTTTTGAGCTTGGACTTTCTTCCTCTCCAGCCCCTTATGCAAGCTCTTCTTGCCTGTGGGCAATTTGGCAACCACAGATCACGAGGATTATTACATGGAGTGTTGGGAGACATTGGTGCCAGATTTCTCCATTTTAGCTTAAATTTTTAAAGAGGACTTGCCTTTCAGTTCAATTTTTACTGGAATGATTAAGTAAGCGATGGTCAGAACCTACATAAGCCCTAGCACATGGCGTTTAGAATGGGCTTAGACATAAATTCCAGGACATCTAATTCAATGCTTTCCTAAATTCATATTTAGATCATTTGAAATAATGAATACACACTACAAAGGACATTTTTACCCATTTGATATGAATTCCTGTCTTTGTCACAAGTCGCCCTACATACTGTCAGATCATCCTATAAGGAAAGACCTGCAAGACTGAGTACCAAGGCAGCATCATTCACCTTATAAAATCCTCTACAGTGAACTTATAAACCAGCTCTTTGTCCCCACTGTGCATTTCTGAAGAGCTACGTTTGTTTAAAGCTAGCACCAAATATCTGTATGTGCTATGTAATTGGAAACATTTCGACTTTGCATAATTATGCCAATGATGTTTAGAACCAAGTGAACTCATTAGAATATTTCATTCCTGTGGACCATTTTAAAACCAATCATAAGGTCAACCATGATTTTTGGATGGTAGCACATTTCAAAAACAATGCCATAAAGAGAGTTGATTGAGGCATACAGACAATCCTGGCTTTATAAATTCCACAGTGGACACACCCCAAGAGTTTCTTGTTTCGCAGAAAAATATCCATATTTGTGTGAGGTTCTCATTTAGAATCAGTGAGCAAAGATTGTTTAACTGACTGGATATTTCCATTTGTGTTTGAAAATTATTGTAGTGACGTAGGCTTGGTAAAAATTACATAAGAAATTAGTAATTCATCTTGATCAATCCTCTTTTTTTTTTGAGTTGGAGTCTCACTCTGTCACCCAGACTGGAGTGCAGTGGCCGCTTCCAGCCACCACTGCCTCGACCTGCTGGGTTCCGGGGATCCTTCCGCCTCAGCCTTAAAAGTAGCCGGAATTACAGGCATGTGCTACCACACCCGGCTGATTTTTTGATTTATTATAGAGATGAGGTCTCGCTGCCCAGGCGGGTCTCGAACCCGCCGGCTCAGGCAATCCACTCACCTCAGCCTCCCAAAGGCGCGGGAATACAGGCTGAGCCACCGAGCCCGGCAATCAATCCTCTTTAATGAAGACTATATTATCCTCTTCTGCTTAAGATAATGAAGCCACTTTACAGTGTGATTTTCCATGGAATGCTTGGGTGATCGTTTTCACCAACTTTCCAGATCAGTTTTATTAATGAGAGTTGTTAAATCTGTGGCTATTGGTCATTTTAGGAGATTTCAACCTTAATTCACGTATAACACACTTTTCAAAATGTTTTGTGGCAACATATTTTAGAGTCTTTTTGACTCTCTCTCATTAGGACAACAATCATCTCTTGCCACTCCTCACAGTTGCTTATCTCGGGTGCCACAAGACCACTACCTTCTTATTGGCTTGCCCCAGTAATTTATTCATCAGTCAACTTCTAACTGAGCCCAAATAATGTGTCTTAACTTTGGATTTTTCCATTGTCTGACCTGTATTCAGTCCATCACAAAATAAAGAAAGAGTAGGGAGGAATGGAGGAACAGGGAATATTTGAGTCTAAGTTTTTTTCATTCTGTATTATAATCGCCCATTTAAATATCCACCCGAAGGAGAATCTTGCCAGCTGAGGTTACATCTCATTTACCATCTGACCTCACACACAGGTACAGAGCCTGATCCAACTCATGACCCAAATTTACATCCAGGTGATGCTTTTGAAAAAGGAGAATTTTCCCTTTTACACTTCTCAGACTTCTCTCAGTTCACCCCAAGAGACTGTCTGCAGGGCTGCTGGGTTGTGAATGCAAGGAACCCCATTGGCCCTCCCACTGCACCTGGAGCAGTGTTTGGTTGCAGCCACGTCTCAGGTGGAGAGAGTCAGAACCAAAGCTGAGGTAGGCCGAGACAAAAGGGAGAGTCATACATGGGTGTCACGTGTGAAAAGAGATGCTTGTATCTATATAACTTCATAGATATTGTTAACTATATAGACGTAGATGCCCAACAGATGACATTTCATTCCCTTGCCTTTGTTGATTACTGATTTGAATGTGGTAAAAATTCTGTGGGCACCCAAAGTCATGAAAGCTTAACTTAAGCACATCTCTCCTTATCCACATCGATACACTGAACACATGAGCACAGAGGTGGGAACCATAGACTCTGGGCACTGCTAAAGAGGGTGAGAGGGAGGAGGGGCAAGGGGGACGCACCACCCACTGGGCACCAGGTCCACTATCGGAGCAGAGAGGACAAAGCCCAAATCTCTCCTGCACGCAATTTACTTATGCAGCAAATCCTGACATGGACCTGACATGGACAACTCTAAAATAAAAAAGCAAAAAGAGACACAGATACGCCTATAGCTATGAGTACAGATGTAGATTAGACAATCTATTGGGGCCTGCTGGGTGGAGCCAGAAAGAATGAGAGATGGTCAATCCGTGTTCTACTTAAGATTCTCAAATGTGTTCACAACCATGGCAAGATACCTGCTGTCATGGTCAATGCTCATGTGTCAACTGAACTGGGTTAAAGATATCCAGGCTACTGGTAAAACATGACTTCTGGGTGTGAGTGCGAGGGCATCTCCAGAAGAGATTTGCGTTTCAATCAGCCACCTGAGTCAAGAAACCTGCCCTCCCTAGGGATGTGGGCGGGCATCAGCACGGATCACTCTCTCTTCTTGAGCTGTTACATCCATCTCTGCCCGCCCTCAGACATCAGAGGCCCTGGTTCTCCCATTTTTGGACTTTGAATTCGCATCAGCAATCCCCAACCCCCATCCCTACCCATCAGCCCCTGGTCCTCAGGACTTGGGACTCAGACCGACTCACACCCCCAGCAGCTTCTCCAGTTCTCCGGCTTGCAGACAGCAGATCCTGGGACTTCAAGACCTCCGTGATCATGGGAGCCAGTTCCACTGTAAATCCCCTCTCATGTCTGTTTCTCTGGAGAACCCTGATTAATACATGTACGCCTGCCTTGTCAATGTCTTGATTTTTTTGTATGTCAGAAATACATGAGCAGGAGAGGCCTTGCAGGATTAGAAGTAAAATTAGCAACTAGAGGCCCCAATTATCGATGGCCAGAAAATAGATAAATATCCATGTTAAAAAAGAAATCACAGACCATCCTTTTCTTGGGGTTGAGGTACTGTCCAATGAGCGTCGAGTGAGGGCAGTACTGCTAACGCTTGCACAACACACCCGCATCACCTAGAGCTTTGCTTTATCTGGGTGCAATTTTTGGAAAAAAGAAACATCTCTTTTCCACGATCTGTAAACTAAAATAAAAACACAGTCCGAAAAAAGCTCTTAAAAAAAAATGTCACTTCACATGTAATGAGACACGTCCCTAGCGCTTGGCTCCAAAAATACACCACCAAGTCCTTTAAAGATGGCTGGAGGTGGGAGTGGGGCACGGAAGATGGCTGGAGTCCCATTACTTCCTGTGGCCTGCATTTTCCCATGGAGATGCATGTTCCCTTCCTGGGAGCTCAGGATGGTCCAGGGTTTCTTCCCTTTTCCCACCTAAGTAGATTTTCAACTGCTACAGGAGAAAGGCAGGCGCCTGCCTCTGTCTTCACATGTGTTGACAAACCCCAGGAGGTGAAAATCGAGTTCCCCCGTGGACTCTCCTTTGTGCTCTATTTTGGGTCACTGGGATGAGCCTTCTAATTGGGGTCATTCAGCGAACTCATCCTGGAAGTGGCATCTCTGTGTCCCACTGTGTGGGCACCTCCCCTCTTCATGGAAAAGTTTTTTAAATTTTCTTTTTTTCTTCCTTTTTTGCTTGTTAGTTAGAGTCTCACTCTGTTGCCCAGGCAGGAGAGCAGTGGCATGATCACAGCACACCACAGCCTTGACCTGCCAGGCTCAAGCGATCCTCCTACCTCAGCCTCCCAAATACCTGGGACTACAGTCTTGTGCCTAGATAATTTTTTGCTGTTTTGTAGAGATGAGATCTCACCATGCTGCCCAGGCTGGTCCCAAACTCCAGGCTCAAGCAATCCTCACCTCAGCCTCCCAAAGTGCTAGAATTACAAGCATGAGCCACCACCCCAGGCCAAAACCTTTTTTATATTGCACATCCATCGGTTAGAGAGACAGTGACACTCTTCTCCCTGTGACAGAGAAGGGGTAAAGCCAGCGGACTGCTCCCTGCCACTCCAGGCGTCAATGACGCCTCTTCCTGACCAAACTGCTGCGCTCTCGGCTTCCACATATACTTGCTGGATGCAGTGATGGGAGCAGGTAAGACCTGTTTGTCTCTTCTCAGTCATACCTCGAAGGACATGGTTGGTAGTTCCCTGGCTCTTCAGAGTGGCCTATTGTTCTCAGCAGTGGGACTCCAGACCAAGTGGCAAGACAAGAACTCAACCCCCTCACACGGTATGTGTCATCCTGTATAAATGATAACACCTTGAAGATCTGGCCAGAAGGAGACAAGACTGAACTGGGGATTCCAGAGAGCGGTCCAGGTGGGAAGGACACAGGATCTGAGCTGAGGCAGCCGTCATGGAAATGGAAA
Organism: Carlito syrichta; assembly: GCF_000164805.1. NCBI lineage: Eukaryota > Metazoa > Chordata > Mammalia > Primates > Tarsiidae > Carlito > Carlito syrichta. Next base: position 236,646 of record NW_007046055.1, read on the forward strand.
GGCGGAGGCAGGATTGGAAGAATACATCCAGCTTTCTGGCCTGTGTGAGTGATGGCGCTGTTTGCAGATGTGTCACTGGGAAGTTCAGGTTCTGAGGACAGCTGGGGAAGGGCCTCAACAGTGCTAGGTTTAATGTCTCTGGAGGAAGTTGGGCGAGGAAGCCCAGGTGGCAAATAAATGCGTGGAACGCAACTCAAGCGTGGGGTCTGACTTGGAACGCTAGACGGGACAGTCTTCAGAACTCAGGGAGCTGCTGACGTCACGGGGACACCTGGGGACAGCACGTGCAGAAGAAGAGAAGAGGCCTCGATAAAACTCCAAGGAGCCTGAGTTGGTTGAGCGCAGTGACTCACACCTATAATTCCACTCCTTTGGGAGGCTTGCTTGAACCCAGAAGTTCAAGACCAGGCCAGGTAACATAGTGAGCCCTCGTCTCTACAAAATAGCCAAAAATTAGCCAGACCTGGTGGCACACATCTATAGTCCCAGCTATTCGGGAGGCTGAAGTGGAAAGAGGACCTGAGCCCAGGAGGTCGAGGCTGCTGTGACCCATGATTGGGCCACTTGCACTCCAGCCTGGGCAATAGTGAGATACCGACTCGAAAAACAAAATTACTTTTATTTTATTTTTTTAAATAAAAAAATTAAGTTTCTTAAATAAAAAACTGAAGTTTGGGCTGATTTTCTCAGAAGATTGAGGAAGGGTCAGAAAAGTAGGGAGAAAAGATTCCTCGAAGGACACTGGGAAGAAGATTCTACCCTTCCTGCAGCCCTTTACTGCGAATGCCACCAACTGACCTAAACGATGTCACTTGCACGTCTTTCCTTTGTCCTTCTCTCTTCATCTTCCCTCTGACATTCACTCCTTTCCTGACAAGCTGCTTCACAGGTCCTCAAAGCGAAGAGCTCCCTCTGTTCTGGGGTTTCGACAGCCCCCCAAACCACAAGCTCCTTAGCGAACACTTCTAAGATTCCAGACAACAGGCTGTAAGGATGCCTTCTCCTTTCCCAGGTGGACTGGCGGCTTCTGCTGTAGGCGTGCAGGGTGGTTTGATGCTGGGAGACTACCTCTCCACTCACAGCCCACGGCACCCTGAACCCTCAGACGTCCCAAACCTGTGCCTTCAGTACCCATCAGATCAGCAAGTAGATGGCATCTGGTGTCCCTGGCTGATTCCTCTCATTGTAACAGCTGGTCATCAAGTATGACAGACGATATTTTTGTCATGGGGTTCCTAATTCTCCTCTTTCTTTTGTCACCCAGACTGGAGGAGGGCAGTGGCATGATCAAGGCTCACCCTACAGCTTGGACCTCTTGGGCTCAGGTGATCCTTCCACCTCAGCCTCCCCAGTAACTGGGACTACAGGCATGCACCACCACACCTGGTGCATCTGTTTTTGTAGAGACAAGGTCTCACTCTGCTGCCCAGGCTATCCTCAAACTCCAACTCCTGGACTTGTGCAATCCTCCTGCCTCGGCCTCCCAAAGTGTTGGGATTACAGGCAAGAACCGCCATACCTGGCCTCCTGATTCTCCTCTTTAGAGGTGATTATTACAATAGCCCTCACAGATCCTCAAAGAGAAAGAGGCTTCTCTTCTCACCAGTGAAGTTTCTCAAGACATCTCCCAAGTCAAATCAAAACACTTAGGAAGAAAAAAGCGAAACATGTAAAGCCTGGCTTGCTCATACGAACACAAGTTGCTCTCATTGTCCACACCTGTGTTCAGCCGTTGTGTGTTTTGCTTGCTGAGAACAATGCTTGTTAGTGTTTCCCCTTCTGTGCACTGGCATTCCCAGCTCTCAGAGTGAGTGTCTGGACTCACATCTGCTTTTGTTCCTGGTTCTTTTGAAGTAGCATGCCAACTGGCAGCACTCGCCTTCGTGCTAAGATAACCCTGCTCTCGTGTGGGCAAACGCTTGGTTCCACACCCTGGAGAGCTTTGCCAAAATCACAAAGCCAGTGCGCCCAGCTTCTGCCTGTCAGGCCCTCCAGTGAGCTCCGGCTCTCAAAACTTCCTTCTTTGTCTACAAGGGCTCCTGGCTCTGATAGAAAGTAATGTGCCCCTTTCAAATGAAAGGCATAATACTGTAAGACAGAGATTGGCCGTAGTGAGAAGCTGCTGGGCGGGGAGGGGCACACTTCATCAATAAGGGTACCTGATCTCAAACCAGGCGAAGTGGGGACCAAAGTGAGGCCCAAGTTTTACCTGTACAATGCCCATCTGCATACCTAACCCTGAGTTGTACCCAATGTCTTTAAAATAAAATTTTTTTAAAAAAGAATTCCCAGCCGGGCTCGGTGGCTCAACCTGTAATCCCGCGCCTTTGGGAGGCTGAGGTGAGT
>NW_007046055.1:239243-315533 GCF_000164805.1 Carlito syrichta
CTGCACTCCAGTCTGGGCGACAGAGTGAGACTCCAACTCAAAAAAAAAAAAAAGAATTCCCTCCCACCTTGCAACTTGCATTAAAAACAGAAAAAGAAAGACATAGATGGTCCCTTAAAAATCTTGTGCATCTGGGCAACATAGCAAGACCTCGTCTCTACAGAAAATAAAAAAATTAGCCAGGCATGGTGGTGCAGGAGACTGCAGCAGAAGGATCACCTGAGCCTAGGTGTTTAAGGCTGTGGTGAGCTGTGTGCATGCTACTGCACTCCAGCCTGAGCAACAAAGTGAGACCCTGACTCAAAAAAAACAAAACAAACACAAATCTTTTGCAAATATGTGTCTACATCAGCATGTACATAGATGTATGAAAATTGCATTGCATGTATGCATTGTATGCAGATTCCTAAGAGCTTACTTGAGATAGGAATCTGTGCTATTTTCAGAAATATTCACATAATTCAGATATTGGGGGGAAAATTGCAATTAGTCATGACAAAGATGATCCTCTCTATAGACTACTAGGATTCTTTAGGGAATGAAAGTATTTTCCAGGCTGGGCTTGGTGGTTCACACCTGTAATTCCTGCAATTTGAGAGGTGGACGCCAGAGGATTGCCTGAGCTTAAGGGTTCAAGACCTGCCTGGACAACATAGCAAGACCTCATCTCTACAGTAAATGAAGAAACTAGCCAGGCATGGTGACACATACCTGTGGTTCCGGCTACTTGAAAGGCTGAGGCTGAAGGATCACCTGAGTCCAGCAGGTCGAGGTAATGGAGGCCATGAGCGTGCCACTGCCCTCCAGCCTGGGTGACGGAGTGAGACCCTGACTTAAAAAATAAAACAGAAGAAAAAGAAAAAGTATTTTCCATATGTGAGTTGAAGGCACCGAAAATGTCGGTCTACAACACAGGCAATATGTCTATAGCCAGAGTAAGTGAGGGGGAGACATTTGAAAACTGTGGTGCATCTCTGTGGAAGGACCTTGAACTGGACAATAGTCCTGGAACACTGACAGATATTTTCAGAGCACTTGCTGGGCACTGTGTGCTCTGGCTCCTCTCACTTAATTCTTGCAGTTGTGAGGTAGGGGCAGGGCGCAGTGGCTCATGCCTATAATCCCAGCACTTTGGGAGGTTGAGGTGAAAGGATTGTCTGAGCCCATGGGTTTGAAGCCAACCTGGGCAACTTGGTGAGACCTCATCTCGAAAAAAAAAAAAAACTGTGAGGTAGAAGTATTAGAACTACATTTTAAAGATGGTGAAAGTGAAGTGGAAGTAGGTTTACTAACTTGCACAAAGTAACCCAAATTTTTTTTTTTGGAGTCGAGGTCTCACTCTGTTGCCCAGATTGGAGCACAGTGGCAACAACACCGCTCTCTGCAGCCTCAACTTCCTGGGCTCAGGCAATCCTGCATCAGCCTCTCTCACAGCTGGGACTACAGGTGTGCACCACCAGGCCCAGCTCACTTCTGGCTAATTTTTTTTTATTTTTTGTGGAGACAAGGTCTTGTTATGTTGCCTAGGCTCGTCTCAAACTCCTGGACTCAAGCAATCCCATGTCTTGGCCTCCCAAAGTGCTGAGATTACAGGCGCGAGTCATCAAGTCATTCAACTTGTAAGAGAATAATGGGGATAGTAGAAGATTCTATCAACGAAATTGATTGAATCCACCTTTTAGTGAGTTTTCCTTCCTACTAAGAGGGATGGAGAAAGCTGGGGCAATTCCCAAACTCTTGCTTGCCCCCTTTTACCTGAAAGCCAGCCAAGGGCAAAGCACAGAGTGAAGTCACCAAACAAAGTGCCTTCTTCATGAAGCCTGAAAGCACCAAATCCTAGAAAAGGCGTAAGATATATTGCATACTTGCATATTTTAGGACAAACATTACGTATTTATGACATTGCCATAGCATTTCTATATGTATCATGAAAAATATTTTTATGATATGGTTACTTGCTAATTTTAATAAATATGATAGATTAAAAATATTTTAAAAACTGGTTTGCACTGTTGCAGCATCTCGAGTAACTTTTCTGGACTCCACGATGCCAGCGCACACATCCGAAAGTGCTAGGCTCTGGCGGCTTCTCACAGCTCACTTCCGTCTCCCCCAAGTGAAGCTAAAAACAAAACAGAAGGAATCTGTGAGGATTTTACCAACAGAACAATCGTGTCTCCCAGCCTTCGTGTCAATTTTCTTTTCCACACATTCTTCTTGGTAGACATCACTGTACTTTGTCCCATCTGTAGGCACAGCTCGATTCAGCACTTTCTCTGCCCAGTGATTCTGAAAAATCCTCGGGACACAGACTCCGGGCACGTGGGTCCTCGGCCTGCTCCTGGGCTGCTGGGCTCCTATCACCATGTGGGCCACCGTGCGGTGATCACCCATCCACCGGGCACCGCAGTCCTTCTGCAGCAACAGCACAGTTCCCATCACTACCTCCCCCCCCTTAGTACTTGGTGCCACGCTGGGATGGGTCATTCCTCAGAATTCCTTGCTTACTGAGGAAGCTAGACTATAATATTTTTTTTTGAGTCGGAGTCTCACTCTGTCACCCAGGCTGGAGTGCAGTGGCACGATCACAGCTCACTACAGCCCCGACCTCCGGGGCACGCGTGATCCTCCCACCTGTCTCCCCAGTAGCTGGAACTTCAGGTATGCATCACCACACCGGGCTATTTTTTTTTATTTTCATAGAGGCAGGGTCTCACTATGTTGTTATCCAGGATGGTCTTGAACTCCTGGGTCCAAGTAATCCTCCCACCTCAGCCTCCCAAAGTGCTGGGATTACAGGCATGAGACACGGCTATAATTTTTAACAAGACTGAACTGAAGACATAGATAGATAGATAATAGAAGGAATGTGTCATGTAACCAGAAGTATCCATGTAAAGAATGATATGTCAATGAGAATAAAGATATTTCCTACAGGAGCCCTAGGTTAGGGGTCCTCCAGTTATTTGCAGGGCCATCCCTCTTTGACTCAGCTCACTCCCCCATGGTGGAAGCACAATCCCATTCCTCCATCCAGAGTGTTATATTCCAGAGTACAGCCCTTCAGAGAGAGAAGAGCACTGAATTGCTTGGTCCCTTCTAAGGGTGGTTTCCTCCTTCCTCCTGGGCTCATCTTGTCCGGGATAACTGACATGTCTGTGTAAATATCCATTCCTTCAGCATACATCCCGCCCTCTCCACGGACGCAAGGCCTCAAGAAAACCCCACAACAGCTCCGTTGGAATCAACGTACGATCGCCCAGGATACTCCATGTTCAGCAATATTCTGGGAGAGCCGTCCCACCCACGGTGAATGACACCAGACTCTGCCTATCCCCATTCCATCCTGGCTCTGTCTCTCCTGCAAACAAGCACTCAGGGAAGAAGCCACAAGGCTAGAAGCACCAGCAGAAGAACGGCACGTGGTGGGCACAGCTGACCAGCGAGTCTGGATGAGCTAACCCCAACCTGGAGATGTTTCTGGTTTTGCAAGAAACGTGAGGTCCAGCACACCCCTGCTGGCCGCTATTTCACCATATCCAGACATTCCCCTGAGGGACCTTTGCCACACTGAGGAGTCTGTCCTAGAGTAAATGGGCCACGGGCCTCAAAGTTCATTTTAAGATTCCACCACCTCCTCCTTCTCATTGTAGGCCGTGGAATTGTGAATGTTCTTATCATTGGAAGGGGATGGTGTCTGGGGTCTGTTGCTCACTTCCCTGCAGAAATAACCTTTTAGAGAGCATAAAACGGCTTTAAACTTCTACAAGAAGTTTAAAAGCACTTCAAGTTTCTACCCCGCAAGATCCGGCCTGTGGCATAAGCTGACAGCTGTCTTTATGTACTGAGAAGTTCCCTTGGAAGAAAACCTGAGGGGGCAACCCCCTCAGGTCCCCGTCCACCATGGGAGCTTTTCTGTCCTCTCAATAAATCCTACTTTAAAAAAGAAAGAAAGAAAGAAAGAAAGAAAGAAAGAAAGAAAGAAAGAAAGAAAGAAAGAAAGAAAGAAAGAAAGAAAGAAAGAAAGAAAGAAAGAAAGAAAGAAAGACACTAAGGACGTCAGAGATACCCAGGAGGCAGGTAGTCCTTGAGGTGGCCAGAGGTTCCCCTCCTGTCCAGCTGACCATTCCAGAGTTATACCAGCTCTGGCTCAAGCAGCCAAAGGGGGTCCCTGGAGCCCCCACATCTAGGTTTCATTTACGCTTGTTCCGATAATTGAGAGTGGACAGTGTCTGTGACCTGTTGTTCACGTTACAGCAAATAGAACTAATGCTATTACCCACTCCAGACATTTATTGTAAAAGAATAACTGGCACAATACACAGGAAAATGCTTTTGATTATAGAATGCTCTGCACATATGAGTTATAATTATTACCTCCCATAAGAAATTGAGGGTTTATTCCAGTTCACTCTCTGAAGTACCCAATGGCGGAGTCTGTCAAAGTGTTATGAAATTCTATTCGCAGTCATGATTTCTTAGGCTGCGACTAATGTTTCCTCTGAGTTCTTTTCTCCCGAGTTTTGTAGTCACTTAAGATGGGAACCTCCCGACCTAACATCACTGCTGTTGGCTGCTGTTGGCAGAGATAGCCTTATTTTTCAAAGGACAAAAGTGTGTGTGATACCTAAGATCATCTCTAAAATGTCTTGATTCCATAATGATCATGTTGTTTTTGAAACATTCCCCGAGACCGTACTGTATATCCAGAACTCCCAATGACAGTCACTTTGAAATTGTAGCATTGATCAAAAATATTTGGGGAAACAATCAGGCGGTGAGGATGATTTTTAAATCAGCACGGTGTCTGAGAGAGTGGCCCGGCCCCAGATCTGACACTTAAACCAGAGCCTTGCCTGTGGGAACTTACACTGCTCAATTGTTTCATTGTTATTGAACACAATGAACACGATGACCCTGAAAATCCAAACACTCTTCCCAGAGCTATCTCTTGAACCACCGCCTTATTTTTCTAACTGGAGCGTCTAAGATTTCTTTGCTCTTCGTGAAGCATGAGAATTGCAAACGGTCAGCCTTCCAAGGCTTTCTCTACATCTATTTTCCGTGCTCAATGAATCTTTGTTCAATGCTAAGTTAGGTCTGATGAGGCATGGTTACTGTCCTTAGAGTTTTATCTGATCTCAGAGATCCAGCAGACCCATTAGACAGAATCACAGGTGCTTCGTGGGTCTGGCTGGCTGCACATTTAAACTGTCTACCTTCAGCTAAATGCAAAATGTGGCTCCAGAAAGCAGTAGCTTCAAGATCTGACAATTGGGTTCATGAACTCATCCTAGAAAAAGTGCTACATACCTCATTGCTAAATATCACCATGGTCTCCTCTGAAGGACTCCGCTTGGGAAGCTATGCATTGACAGTAGCACTGAGTCCACCCTTCAAAGCAATTTTGGAACTCTTTTCTGGAATGGCCATCAGAGCTGTGGCTGCATTACCCTTCATGTCCTGAATGCCATCAAAATGTTTTCCTTTCAATATTTTGTTTATCTTTGGATAAAGAAAAAAGTCATGGGAGGCCAGATCAGATGAGCAGGGAGGACGTTCCGATATAGTTTTTTGTTGACTGGCTGAGAACTCCCTCACAGACAGTGCTGTGTGAGCTGGTGCATTGTCATGATGCAAGAACTCCTTTGGGACCATTCTGCACACACCTTACTCACACCATGATTTTCTGTTAAGATTTTCCCAATTGTTCTTCCATCGATGTTTATTTGGTTTGTTCTCCTTCTCACGGTCAGCTGATGATTTTGATGCACAGTTCGATGAATTTTTGCAATGTTTTCATCAGATCTGCTCATTACTGGCCATCCTGACCTCTCTCCATCAGTTTCACTTTCTGTCCCCTCAGAAAAAGTCTTAATCCATTTGTACACTGCTGTTTTCTTCATGGCCTTATCCCCATAAACTTGGACTAACATGCCCCTGGTTCCACTTTCACTTTTGCCAGGTTTAACCGGAAATTTAACGTGTCTTCATTGCTCTAATTCAAATTCCAACATTCTCACAATGATAGTTCTGATGACCATTTCATAAAAAGAGTTCCAAAATGACTTCAAAGTGTGGACTAGGCGTTGATGTTGGTTCATAGCTTCCCAAGGGGAGTCCTTCAAAGGTGGCCCATGGTGATATTCAGCATGAGGTATGCAGCACTTTGTCTAGGCTGAGTTCAGGGACTTAACTATCAGACCTCGTATGCTGTGGCATGCTAGCCTGCTTGTTTCAAAATGCCTGTGGATTAGAAGAACAGAAGTCTTGTCAGTGGTCATATCATCCTGGATATGCTCAATCATGGTTGATCTCGGGAGTGAAGCAGGGTTTGGCCTGATTAGTATTTGGAGGGGGAGAACCAAAGTCTGTATCCTATGCACATGCTGGCTGAGCCCTACTCCATGCAATTATTTGGGATCCAGGCTCCAGGTCTTCCCCATCTTGTGATGCTACCATCTCACTGTGCAGCTCCTGGGATTCCCGTGGCAGAAAGAGAGGGATAAAGATGACACCCCAGCTCCTAAGTGCCCCGTGGAGTGACACAAGGCATTCAAGCCCAGATATTCTTGCCCAGAATTGGCCACATGGTATCCCTCATTGCTAGTTGACTGGAAAGCATGGGGAAGAACTGGCAGCCTGTGGTCACTATTGCCTGTGGGTTTCTTTGATGCCAGTGAAATCCCACTGCCATCACTTGGTGTGCCATCTTGCTCCCACTTCACTGAGAAAAGTCACACTGCTGCAACCATTGTCTCCTCCTTTCTCATCCCTGGGTTTCCTTCACAGCTCAACACAGATGTCATGAGATGTGGCACCCCTATTTGAAGGTCTGCCCTTCATTCTCTGACATTTTGCTGCCTCCAAGCCAAAACATAATTCTGTAGTGATCTACTCTCACATCAATGTCTTCAAATCATCACAGCAGTCATATATATCAGACTCAGGGGTTCAAGAGCAGCAGTACTTTTATCTTTTTAAACATTACCGTTTAATGTCTTTCTGAGTTCCCATCCTGCTCAGCTCACGGAAAAACACCACCTTCTTTGCGTTCTTTCTTGCCAAGTTAGGTAGAAGTTGACTCTGATATTGGGTCCCTGAGGATGGCAAACCCATTTTTTGGAGAGAGAACTTTCTTTTGAGATGCTCCCTGCCCCTGTGTGCATATCTGAAGAGGAAGGGGTGGCCACAGGCCAGGGGCAGGGCTAGCTCTTCCTTCCCCTGTTCTCCTGCGAGTGCAACCTTGGTCATCATTTGCAGTCTGAGCTGGAGATCATCTCTGTCACGAAAGTCTCTCTCAGACCTCCCAGGTGGTGTCCCCATCCCTGCTCTGGACATCTCCAGTGTTCTACCTGTGCTTCTCCCACGGCGATGACTGTGATGTGCTGTGAACTGAGGCTGCCATGTTTCTAAGCTCCTCCTTCAGAGGGACAACCTTATCTAACTCATCTGCAAGCTCACCTCCTGAAAGAGTGCCTTGCAAGCAGGTGCCCCATGAACACTTACAGAAGGAGTGCCTAAAATGTCGCTGCTATCTGGGAGTCACTTTGCCATATCCTAGAGGGAAAAAAAATGAGTAGGTGGAAGGAACAGCTGAAACAAGCTTGGTGGGTCTTGATGAGCGATGAAGCCAGGTCATGGGCTTGAAGGGATTTATTATATTGTTGTCTCTGCTTTTGTGCGCATGATTTTTAAAAACCAAGTGATTAACAAAAAATAATAATAATCAAGGCTGGGTGCAGTCGCTTATGCCTGTAATCTCAGCACTTTGGGAGGCTGAGGTAGGAGGATTACTTGGGCACGGGAGTTCAAGACTTCTCTCTACAAAAAACATAGTGAGACCTCATCTCTACAAAAAATAATAAAAATTAGCTGGACATGGTGGTACATGTCTGTAGTCCAAGCCACTTGGGAGGCTGAGGCATGAGGATTGTTTGATTCCAGAAAATCCAGCTGAGATCGTGCTACTGCACTCCAACCTGAGCAACAGAATGATATCCCAACTCAAAAAGCAAAATAAAATAAAATAATCAAATGTTGCATTTTTTAAAAATACCTCAATCAGATGGTTACTTTTAGAGATTGACTTCTCATCTTACACAATAGAGAATAGTTCATTACAGGAGGATTTTAGGATGCTGAAAGAACAGAGTTCAAGAACTTTCTTTGGTTCTGAGCCCATAGTTCTTTAAAAACTGCAAATTATGTATGTTTGCATTCACTGGAAGCTTCTCAGGACTGTTCTTAAGTGAGTGAGGGCTTGCTGGCACTGCTTGGCTCTGTGACAGTGTTCTCCCCAGGTGAAATGCTATTTCTAGATAAAGATGATTTGCTGATATAATGTCTGTAAATCTGTGTGGAATAGTAATATTTCTATTTGGTTTTATAACTTTCATCATAAGAGCAACCTTTTACGGTCCCACCTCCCTTTGCTTTTCAATATTTTTTTCATATGAAATCATTTTTTTTAAAAGAACTTTTTATTTAAGAATAACTTCAGATTTACAGAAAAGCTGTGAGGATAATTCTCATATGCCCCACACCCAGTTTTCTGTATTGTTAATTGCTCACAATAGTATGCCACTTTGGTCACAACTAATGAACCCAAACTGAGACACTGTTAACTCAAGTTCATACTTTACTCAGATTTTCTGTTTTTGCAGCATCCTTTTTCTGTTTCAGGAGCCCATTCAGAATCCATATTGCACTTCGCCTGCATGTATGAAATCATTTTTTGTTCCTACCCCTTCCTTTCCCCTATCCTTTCCAGCCTCTAATATCCTCTGTTCTGCATTTTTTTCTTTTCTTTTGGAGTTAAGATCTCCCTCTTCCACCCCAGCTGGAGTGAGGTGCCATAATCACAGCTCACTGCAGCTTCTACTCCCTAGAATCAGGCGATCCTTCCACCTCAGACTCCCAAGTAGCTGGGACTACAAGAGTGAGCCACCTCGCCCAGTTAATTTTTTAATTTCTTGTAGAGACGAGGTTTTATTACGTTATCTAGGCTGGTCTTGAACTCCTGGGCTCAAAAGAGAAATCCTCCTGCTTTGGCCTCCCAAAGTGCTGAGGTTACAGGTGTGAGCCACCATGCCTGGCCTCTACATTTTACTTGCGTTAGAATAAATGAGTAAGAGGATGTGAAGTTCAACTTTCTGTTCCTGGCTTACTTCACCTAACATAATGTCCTCTAGTTCCATCCATGTTGCTGCAAGTGATAGGATTTCATTTTTCATGACTAAATAATATTCCACTGTGTATACATACTGCATTATCTCTATCCGTCCTTTTGTTGTTGGATGCCTAGGAAGATTCAATTTCTTGGCTGTTGTGAACAGTACTGTAGGAAATATGGGGGTGCAGATAACTCTTTGATACACTAATTTCCTTTCCTTTGGATAGATTCCCAGTTGTGAGATGCTGGATCAATGTTGGTTCTGTTTGTAGTTTTTTTTTTTTGAAGAATCTCCATATTGTCATCTGTAAGTGGCTTTACTAGTTTACAATTCTACCAGTAGTGTATAAGGGTTCCCCTCCTTCTATGTGAAATCATTTGTGAAAGAACACTTTATTTTTCTCCAGCTCATGACAGTAACTCAATGTTGTCCAAAAATATTTATCCTAACTGAGAAACGTATGATCCCCTTGATCTCTTTTAAGTATTTTTATTGATTAAAAATTTGACTTTGCTCTGAGCATCCCTTTATGAATAAGTAATCATACTTTGAGAAAAAGAACACCTCCTCCCCCCACTCAAAATCAGTCTTCTCACCTCAGAGGACTGTTTGAGTTGGTCAGGATTTCAGGGTCTGAGCTCTGGACTTTCCAAGCCCAACACAATGGAAACACACCAGAGTGAGATTGAGCCCTGTGCATTCACTTCCTGCCTTCCCTCCTCATCAGCGCAAATTCGTTCTGAGCAGTTTTTGCTCAGGGAGAAGGGAGAGGTGATAGTTTTAAAACCCCAGGAAGGGAGGGAGGCCTGATGCTGGGTAGCAGGAATTATGTTGAAGGTGCAAAGTAAGTGGCAAAAAACGGGAACAAGAAACCCCTGGACTGAAACTCACCTGGCTCTGACCTTGGGTAAATGGCCACACTGATCTCCACTGATCGCTCGGTCGATGGCTGACTCAGGGCCAGGCGCAGGATCACAAGCAGTGATTTAATGGCAGAAGCGGCAGGTTCAAGGTGGGCGAATGTCTAAAAGTCACAGCATTTAAAATTATGTGCTCAGGACAAAGATTCAGCCCAGACAGAGCTTCCGAGGGCATCCGCTGGGGTCTCACTGCAACAACCTCACCCGAAAGCGGAAATGGCCCACTGCCCACAGTTGACAGGGGCCGACTTGCCTTTGTTCTAGGCTGGACATTGCTGCTGAGGTCTCTGCGGTCCAGGTGGGGCTGCCCGCACCTTCTCCACTGTGTCATCACCCCTCCCCTACCCCACCTCCACCCTTCCCACCCACGCTGCTGCCACCCACCAACCTCTCTCAGCCGTGATGACCCTGGGAGAAACCTTGAGCTTTCTGTCCGAAGATCTGGACTGAGAAGGAGTCTGCAGCCAAACTTCACTCCTGCTTGGTAAATGATGAGCAACACACAGAAGCGCAGGAGAGGGCTGCAGTAGCAACCAGGCCAAGGAGCCTCAGGGCTCCTGAGAGAGAGGAAATGGTGGAAAGCGGGCTGCACGTCTGTGGCTACTTTCTCCTTGGCAACAGCTCTGTTTCTGGGGCAGGAAAAGACACTGAAGCCCCGCACTTGACCTGGACAGGGGCCGCTGCTGTGAAAAAGAGAAACCCGCAGAGATCGTGGTGTTGGGAGCCAGCCATGGAGGCCCACTGAGCATTTGGGATCAGGAAGGGCCGTTGACCCCGAGACCACTAGGATGCGTTCGGGAGCTATTGACCCCATTTCCTCCTCCTTTCTACTCAACACTAACCAGATTAAGCTCCTGTGAGCTCAAAACATAAAAACTCTGAGACCGGGACGAACACAAGCTAACTTTAGAAGCTCATTGCTCCCATTCTTCCACAAACTGCAGTTTTGGCTTTCACACAACTTATAATTCAAACTCGTGTCACATCTAAGAGCCTTAGTATTGGTCACAGTCTTCTGGGTCATGATCTTAGGATTTATTGAAAGTGTAAATTGTAGAATATAGTTTTAGAAGACAGCCATTTTGTTGAAAGAATGTGGCTGGGTTACTTGCAGGTAACCCACTGTGAACTTTGGACTGGGCCACATTCCAAACATTCTGGGATGGGCTACTTTCGTTTGTAAAGTAAATACTTAAGCTTCTATAGAATTGCTTAACTTGGCATAAATCAGTCAGCTTAGGATGAAAAAGGTTTATAGAATATGTCAGTCACAGATTAGGTTATCCTTTGTTATGGGATTTTAAGATTATCATATGAAAAGGGTTTAAAGGCAATCATTGATTAAGTATTCATGGAGTAAGGTTTCTGGTGGGTGGGGGATGCCCCTCCCACATCTGACTTTGTATATAAAAGACCCGCTGTAATTCCCAATAACACACATTGCTTCTGCACTAGACTAGAGTCCAGTCTCTTTCTTTCTCTCTCTTCTTCCCCCCAATTGCTGACGCTGTCTCCACCTTTGGGGTACCCTGAACCTGGCTGGAGCTGGTCCCCGGCATCGTGGTAGTTATGTGGGGCTGAACATGCAAGATCAGAGACTTGATGGACGAAGAACTTGGGGAGAAGAGTGGGTCAGAGAACAGAGCTTAGCACGTGAAGGGGTTTTCTTTGACTTTCTGATTTTCAAACAAAGTTTATTTAGAAAGTAAATGAGAAAGAGAGGAGATTCGCTTTCCAAGGTAAGGGAGGGGGCCAGAGCTAAGAAAACGTGGCCCGGCCAGTGCTTAACAAACCAATGGCCAGTTTCCTTTCAAGATGGCTAGTGGGACCTGAACGTGACTCACAATAGCACAAAGGAGGCAAGGGCAATCCCAGCACACTGCCAGGGGAGGGAGGAAGGGAGGGGGCACATAGCTACACACAGGGTACCTGGTCCTAAACCAGAAGTGAGGACCAGTTAGAGGCCCAAACCGCACCTGCACGTACATGACTTAGGAACCTAATCCTGATTCGTAACCCCCATCTTTAAAATAAAATAAAGTGCTTTAAAAAATTAGAAGCCAAGAAAGATGCTTTTGAAAAGCATATCTGAGTCATCAATCATCTGGCCAGTCTTAGAAGACAAGATTGAGCTCTCAGAAGGGTCGCAGTGAAGACATCAAGACCTTCCTGTGGGCTATGAAGGGTTGCCCAAGGGAATGGAAGACAAAGCCCAGTGGAATCTGAATCTCAGACAGACAACAAACAGTTTTTAGGATGTTCCATACAATATGCAAGACATAAAATTTAAATATTATTCATTATTTAGCTGAAATCCCCACTTAACTGAACATTCTGTGGTTTTGTTTGTTCAATCTGGCAACCCTACTTGGTGGACTTGGTTTGGGTAAAATGTGCCCCCCCCCCGAAGATGTCTACACCTTAATCTCCAGAACCTGTACATCTATTGCCTTACCTGGCAAAAGGGACTTGGAAAATGTGATTAAATAAAGGATTCTGAGATGGGAGATTATCCAGGATCATCTGGGTAGGCTCAGTCCAATCGCAAGTGTTCCTATAAGAGAGAGGTAGGGCCAGGCTCAGTGGCTCAGCCTGCCATCCCAGCACTTTGGGGGTTGCCAGTCCAGGCGACTTGGCAAGACCTTGTCTCTGCAATAAATCAAAAGTTAACCAGGCATGGTGGCTCATGCCTGTAGTTCCAGCTTCTTGGGAGGCAGAAGGATCACCTGAGTCCAGCAGGTTGGGGCTTGGATGGCCGTGAGCATGCCACTGCACTCCAGGCTGGATGACAGAGTGAGACTCCAACTCAAAAAAAAAAAAAAAGATAGGTGGGAAAGTCAAGGGAAGAAAGACAATGCTATTACAGAGACAGAGAAAGACTAGAGAATGCTACTCTGCTGTCCTTGAAGCTAGGAGAAGGGGCCATTTGCCAAGGAATGCAGACAACCTGTAGAAGCCAGAGAAGGCAAAGAGATGGATCTTCCCTAGAGCCCTCTGAAAAGACAAGTCTGCCCCTTCATCATCTTAGCCCAGTGAAACCTGTGTCAGACTTCTGACTTGCAGAATAGTTACTGCACTAGATAACCCATTTGTGTTGCATTAAGCCTCTGAGTTTGTTATCATGTGTTATTGGAACAACAGACAAGGAAGACAGGGCTATTCATTCCACAGAAGGAAGGCAACCCAAAGGTGAGCAGAGTCTCCTTAAAACTGCAGCTAAGCTTCCAATGACCCCAGTTCACACCTGGATTATGTTACTTCATCTGCCAAGCAGAGGGAAGGGTGAAATCTCTCTGGAGGGAGATAGCATCCTCTGGAAGTAATGAAAGTTTTGTTAGCAATGTCCAGAATTAAATAAAATTATTAGACAGAAACATATGATGGAAAACCCGGTGGGGGGGACAAACTGACAACAGAAATAGTTTCACTATTGATCAAGATACTGGAATTAGTAAAGACTTACTTTATAACTATGATTAATATAATTAATTAAGAGTTAAACATGGTGGAGATAGGCTTTAAAAATGAAAGAATTTCACAAAGAATTTAAATCTTTCAGAAAGAATAAACATTCTTGAACCAAAAAGCCAAAAAATGCAGTAACTGGAATTATGTACTCAACAGATGGGTGTAATAGGGAGTTACACACAGTAGAAGAGAGGATTAGTGAACTCCAAGACAGGTCAATAAACAAATATATGACTGAATCATGGAGAGGAACAGAAAAGTGGAAAATTAAAAGGAACTTTAAAAACATGTGGGACATTATTTTTAAAAGTTTGACAGTCACATAATTGGCATTCCAGAAGTAAGGGGAGAGAGAGAGAGAGAGAGAATAGGGAAAAGTAATATTTTAAGAAACAGCCATCAGTAATTTTTTTAAATGTTGGGAAAATAAGCCAGATTTGAGAAGCTCAGCAAAACCAAGCAGAGTTATATAAGACCTACGGGGTAAATGTTTTGAAACACTATTGAAAATAAGAAAAGAAAGTTGGATGAATGAAAAGATAGAACTTGGATGAAACAATTCAACTTCACCAAGATGTCAATTCTTCCTAGGTTAATTTGCAAACTTAATGTAATCCCAGTTTTTAAAACAGTAAGTTATGTTTTTTGAAGCTAAACAAATTAATTATACCCTTTATTTGAAAGAACAAGCAATAATAGCAACAGAAGACCCTAGAAAAGAATGTGGAATATATAACTCTCCACCAAACACTGAAACCTAAATGAGGACTGTAACTGAAAGAACATGGTATTAGCAGATGCATAAGCAGGCAGAAAAAGGCAGGACATTCGGAGATAAATTCAGTGCACACAAAAATGTAGCATATGATAGAAGAGACATCTCAAATCTGCAGGAAATGATGGACTTTATATTAATATCCAGGGGTAAAAGGATAACTGGATAGCTATATGAAAAAAAATAAAATTGGATCCATTCCTCATACCATATACTAGGATTAAGTTAAAGTCAATCAAGGATTGAATATAATCATAAATTGTATGAGTTCTAAAAAGGAACGTAAGTGAATTACTCTATGGCCTGGAAAGAGCAAAATTTACCAACTGCAATTCCACTATTTTCTTATCCAGAGGGAATAAGAAAATAAAAATAGATAAATTGCTTTTAAAAACCTTCGGGAAAACCCCTGGGGTCCCCTTCCACACTGGGAGCTTTTCTGTCCTCTCAATAAATCCTGTTTAAAAAATAAAATAAAATAAAAGCTTTTCAATGATAATAGAATAAAACATTTTGTGACTTATATCACAAATTGTTAATATTCCCCAAATTCAAAGAGCTTCTAAAAATAAATAAAATTACTATCAACTCTAATCAACTCTACAGTTCATTGGGAAAAATGCAAATTACTCTTAAATGAAAAAGGTGCTCAGTCTCACTGATAAAAGAGATGCAAATTAAAGCTACAATGAGATACAATTATATTTGGATTCACAAGAATTTGAAAGTGAGACAACATACTATCTTAGCAAGACTAAGGGTAAACAGGCACTCATATGTTGAAGGTTGGAATGCGCATGGCAAAAATCTGATGAAAGGTCATTCTACTTTTAAAACCTTGTTCCTTGTTCCAGATATACTGGTAAAAATGTATATTCATGAAGCTATTTGTTGCAGCACCATTACAATAGCAAATGACTGAAAGCAATCTAAATGTCCATCAATAGGGACTAATTAAATTAACTGAAGTAAATCTACAAAATGGAATATTTTAAAACTATAAGTATAAAACTATAAGAAGAGGAATAACTCTAAATACGGCTGTGTAGTGACCTCCAGATATACTATTAAATGAAAAAAAAAAAGGGTGCAGAATAGTGTGACTAATGCACTACCTTTTATTCAAAAAGTTCCAAGCAAAATTTTTCAATTTTTTTAATGAGAGGACAAAACAAAAATTGTTTTTAAATGATTACCTATGATGGACAAAAGGAACAAAGGAGAGAGACAGGACGGAACCAATAAGCCTCTGAATAAATTTTATTTTACAAATCTATTATTGGAACTATATATATGCATTTAAATTATAAAGCAAAATGAAATTTAAAACCAAAAAAGAATTAACAAATGGACCTAACTATACGAGTGGTTGACTTAGTCACAAAGAAGAATATTTCAAGTGACAATAAAACATCATAATTTGACAGTGTATCTGCAGTTGGAGTATACTCTATGGTCAAAAAGAATTACAAGGAAATTGTAAGCTATTTTTAGCAATCATATAAAAAATAATTGCACTGCATTTGTTACTGCAAAAACTATTATATTTAGGAAACAAGATTTTCAACACAAGAGAAATCAGATGAAATATAAAAGAAGTTGACACCACCAAATCCTAAATTTGGATTGGATATATTTAAATAAACTTATTTTTTCCTCTAAAAATAAAATGTATTATCTACTTTTGTCTATTAGAAATGCCAAGGAACAATGACTAACCTGGTAACACCAACCACTTCTAATACCTAGATTATAGTCTCTAAATACCTTTTGCCAATAAAATAAGACAGGGATACTTAGGGAAATAATTGATTCCAGATCTGGGTTAGAAAAGTTTCAAGAAAAATCTGGAACATTTTGTTGTGCAAGGAAGCTATTCAAGGTTTCTGGGGTCATGTTAAAAAGGTTTAGTAACCAATTAGTAGACAGTTCCACTGGCCAAAGATGGAATAAATTGAATGTCAAAAAGAAGAGTAATCATAATGGTTTAAAACACACTGAATATGTTAAAATTTTTGCATTCATACTTATCATTAAAAGCAACATTATCAGTCATCTTCAAAGAATGCTGAGGAACCAATTTCATTATTCTGAAAACTGGTAAAGTGAAAAATATAAATGTTTATATAAATTTTCCTGCCCATGTTATACTTAAGAGTAACCAAATGCTTGATGAGTAAAAGCTTTTAATCACACAATAAATCCAATCAATAAATTGAAAAGAAATGATTGAATAACTGTATTTTGCAAATCCCGATGAAATATCAGTGGCCACTTAAACCATCCCATGAATTTTCCAATGAAAGACTCATGCTTGAATCCACTGATCAGTCTTAAAATCACAAAAGAGAGGCAATCACCCAGCACACACTTCCTGAAGAGACGAGGGAAAGCGCACAGCATCACCTATAAGGTGTTCTTAACAAAACAGCAAGTCTTAGTCTCGTAAGCCTCTGGCTTCCACTTCACAGGAAATACACAAAATAGAAGAATGGATTAAGAACACGGAGATGCAAGTAGCAAAATCCAGAACACAAAGCTTTATAGAACCAATAGCTTAATTTCTTTAGTAAACACGTTGCAATAGGAGAGGGAGAGAGAGGGAGAATGAGAGAGAATCTATCAAAGCAACAGAAACTCCTGCAGCAAGAACTCTTGGAAGAAGCAGCACATTGGTGCAGGGTTACTGAAACATTCGTGATTGAGGATAACTGTGTCTTCCACAAGCAAATGCTGTGTGACACCCCTGGTAGGACTAGGAGGCCTCAAACAGAGGGTTAGGTCAGTGGGCTGGTGTGTCGAGCCAGTGGCACAGGTAGATGCACAAAACAGTACAGACATTAGATCAGAAAATGCAGATTATTCAGAAAGTAGATTAGAGAAAGAGAGAGAGAAAAGGGATCCACTTCCCCAGGTTGGGGAGGAGGTGGAGCTTGAGGTTGAATGTTTTTTCAGCCTTTCCTTGGATGGGGCAAGTCATGAAAGTAATCCTGTGGTGGTTTCTTTTGCATCATCACAAAGGGGCAGGCAAGCACAGGCACCGTGGACAGCAGGCAGATGGGTGGGCAAGTCAGATCACCGCTGCCATGGTGACAGGGTCTGTGTTAAGTAGGTCACAAAGGGCTGCTTGATGTGATGGGGTCCGTCGGGGTTGCATAGGTCATCCTGGTTCTTTATGGCTAAAATTCAAACTTGGAGTAGAAAAATAAACAGTACAAGGTAGACTTGGGGAAGGGAGTTGTAAGTTATGGATAGCTATCTCTGGGAAAACAGTTCTGTCCTTGGTTAATGACTAGAGGGTAAATTAAGTAAATGGCTTTAAAAAAAGACAAAGCTAAGCAATGTTAAAATGGCTGCACTTTAGTTAAGATTGTTTCATTAAATCATTCCATTTGACGTTTTAGCCTTTCAGAGAGCATGAACGGAGGCCCTGAAGACCGATCTTCCCTCTTTCTACCCACTCACACTCCAGGTCCACCTGCCTTGAGAAATGTGTAAATGCCTTTGGGGCATCTTTGAGACATAGGACTCAATGCATGTGGTCCCTGTGTAGGTTGCCTCTCACCCTAACAGCAGTCCACGGTTAAGCTCCTGCTACTGCAGACTTGACATTTTGTGTTTTTATTTGGTATAAATATGTCTACCCATATAAGTCGGGTACCACAAGAAACACCTGCCCCTATATTGTCTCGTTGAACATTCACATTGTCCTATTGAGCAATGATTTCTACTTAGCAAATAAGAAAATAGATTCCAAGATGTTAAGATCACATAAATAACAAGGGACAGAGCCTGGATTCAAATTTCCAACTACAGATTTTAAAACTTTTTTTCCCTTAAAGTCTTTTTAAGTGGGGAGAAATTAGGCTCTGCTGGGCTTCCCTAACTAATTCTTTCCTCATGAAGGATGACAAATGTCATACCCTCCTTCTACCCCAAAATAATTGCCATCATTAGGGCACTTCGGTAAGACTCAGTACCAAAAGTAGATCTCCTGGGGATATTTCCTTTCCCCTTCTTGGATCATTTTTATTTTGGAGTTGAAGGCAAAAGAGAACTTTTTTCTCCTCAATCATTTGGAGGCATTCAGATTAAAATGACACCCTAGTCAAAGTATTCTGAAGGCTGCGCTCAGGGCTACACAAACGCAGACAGATGACGAAGGGGGGGCGGGGGAAGAGGAGGTGTCCCTGAATTGATTAGAGTTCGCCCCAGATGGATCACATTCCACTGAAGGATCTCCATTCTCTCCGTTGTTTTCCATTCTGATGGAGTGGCATCTGACTGGTAGGCGGGGACTGTTGTGTGTCTTTTTTTTATGCAGTTGTCAATTCTCCCCACTTATGTCTTGTTACTTGGAGACTCCTGCCTCCTCTGAGTGGGAGGGGGGTTGTGTGGGAGGGGGCCTGTTCAGAGGAGCGGGACCCCTTGATGTGACACATATGCCTGTGCAGGTAAGAGCTAAGTCCTAAAAAGTAAACAGAGGCAGAAGTTACTGGTTGCTCACCATAGTAACAAGTATAGAAGAGATGGAGGAAGGACTCAGATGGAGACGAATGAAACGATGTCTCAGAGAAGATGTCCTGTCCCCTGTAACTTCCAACTACAGTTCTGGAAAACTGAACTTTCAGGAGCCCGTCTTTGCTGGATAGTAGACCATGAGTATATTAGCCCATTCTCTTTCCGTACTCGTCTACCAAATTCATTTGAATAGGAAATTAAACTGTTAGTTCACTTATGGAAGTTTCCATACTACATAAACTTCACAGGGAAGAAAACACAGCAAGTGGCAAAGTGGCACTCTGGACTCCGCCAGGATGAGAGCTCCTCATTTCTCTTGTTCCATTTTCTGCCACGTTGTCCCTTGAGGTTACAGAATTGATCATGCAGAGAATAATCTGATGGCCACATCAGCTCCTATATTTATGCATAAGATGGACTTTGGAATAATATGAAAAGTCAAAAACAGGGGAGGCAAATCATTCATGTATTCGCTTATCCATAATGATGATGGTGACAATGCCTGGATGACGCCGTTCCTGAAAATAAATTCAAAATAATGGCACAAAACTCAGGAGGCCCCCATCTTTCAGTCCTTCAGTCTCATTGGCTATTGCTTTCTTTGTACGCATCGTGAAAATGTGAGCATATGAACCTGAATACAAAGGATCGATGAGGTTTCTAAAGAAAGCCCCTTCGTAGCCAGAATGCCATTTCTGTCAGGAATTAGCTGAAGATGTTCTGGGAGACTGCTTCAAAGTATGTAATAGATACACTGGTAAAGACTAGTTTAGTAGCACGAAGGCACTATTTGCCCATTGGCTGCCTAAATGAGATTCCTTTAATCTCATGTTATTGACTAGTTATCTAAGGTCAGCAGGAAATCACTCCTGTTCAGGTGAGTTCTTAACTATTCAGAGGTACAGTGCATGGGACTGAGTATACCTGGTACTCAGATTTATAATACTTTTTTTTTTTGAAGTCTCACTCTGTCACCCAGACTGGAGTGCAGTGGCCTCTCCCGGCCACCGCAGCCTCGACCTGCTGGGCTCCGGCGATCCTTCCGCCTCAGCCTTCCGAGTAGCCGGAATTACAGGCACGCATTACCACACCCAGCTGATTTTCTTGATTTATTGTAGAGAAGAGGTCTCGCCAAGTTGCCCAGGCGGGTCTCGAACCTGCGGGCTCAGGCAATCCACTCACCTCAGCCTCCCAAGGCGCGGGATTACAGGCTGAGCCACCGGGCCCGGCTGATATATAATACTTTTAAGTTCAGACTCATTGTTTGGGTCAATTGACATCGGCAGCATCCTTTTGTAGTATTTGCTGCAAGGAGATGAGCTTCTATTAAAGAAGCAATTGTAAGCTATCACAGCAGTTGAAGGAAAATGATCATATAATTTGTTCAAAAACTTGTCAGTGATGAGCTTCAGATTTAGTAATTGAGCCAAAAACAAGCAAGCTACCTAGCAGCTTTTAGTACAAAAGATATCCATTAGTAGAATTTGGTCTTAAGATATCCTAAGATATTTTATTTGACAGAATACTGAACTTTCTTATTCCATTGACAGTGTTTGAAGACTTGCTGATTTAGAAGACATAATTGACAATGCAATGACCTTGGAAAGACAGATGAGAGGATGAGGAGACAAATAGGAGAGGTTCTCTATTAAGATGGAAATTGGCAGGCCATTTTTTAACACTTCATACATGGATCTAATTGTCATCCAACATCAATAAAAAAATCATATGTCGTGGTGGGGAAACTGAAATCAGGAAGCTCACTGGAACAAGCCACAACATGAGGATAGATACTTTCTTTGCATCACATTTTTGGCACAAGTCCAGATACATCATAAGTGCTTGCTGACTCTCTGCTGTGTATATTCACTCATTCATTGATTAACAAATAAATTAATTGTAGAATTTTAAATCAGATGCCTTAATTTTTTAAAACCTAGAACGAATAATATAACACACACCCA
Organism: Carlito syrichta; assembly: GCF_000164805.1. Taxonomy (NCBI): domain Eukaryota; kingdom Metazoa; phylum Chordata; class Mammalia; order Primates; family Tarsiidae; genus Carlito; species Carlito syrichta. Next base: position 260,068 of record NW_007046055.1, read on the forward strand.
TATAACCAGCTCCTTAAATTTAAAATACATCCACATTTTACAATATCTTCTTCCAATTCATTTGAATGAAATAAAACACAACAAAAAAGATGAAATTTTTACATTACCCCTCCCAATCTCAACCTTCTTGCCCCTTTAACAAAGGCAATACTAGATATTCTTTTCCAAAGAATCAATATTGGTTGGCATTTAGAAACGTCAAAGAGGAAGCTTGGTCAAAGGGTCTTCTGTTGACTGTACTATTTGGAGCGCTTTCTAAGCAGTAGGAACAACTTAATATCAATCATGGAGATTATGAGGATGTTGCATCATCACCTCAAAACTTTTGAAAAATGTGTATATATGTGTGCTGGGTGGGGTGTGTGTGTGTGTGTGTGTGTGTGTCACTCAAGAAGTTCCAAAAGGCTGCTTTTCTGGGGCAGAATCTGATACAAAGATGGAAATGACACACTCAGACCTATTAACAAGATTTTCCTATTTTACCTCTAAGTGAACTGTTTCAAACAGAAGAACAGGAAGTATGAAAAGTGATAAGGGCATACAAGACTCTAGGCTTTTTTACAAAGCACTTGGGAGAAGCATTTTATAAGCCTTCATAGTATTTTTTAAAGCATATAGACAAGCAGTCCTCATCCTTAGGGTCTTACTGAAATGTCATTTTCTGAGAATTCTTTCTCTGATCCTTTAAACCATGTTAGTGACACCTGTCAATCATTCTCACTGGAAACTTTAATTTTATGTATTTGGCTACAAGGGCCATTAAACTATTTTGTGAAATCATTTGTTTAAAGTTATCTCTCACTCTGTTGTCACTTTGATGACAATAGGAATGATATCTGATGTGATCACTGCTACATCGCCAGAACTCAGCATAACTATGTTTTGACAGAAATAAAAAAAGAAGCGAAGGAAGAAATGAACACAAGGAAAAGAAAAAAAGGATAAAGGAAGGAAGGAAGGAAGGAAGGAAGGAAGGAAGGAAGGAAGGAAGGAAGGAAGGAAAGAATTATTGGACATTTGCCTTTGTATAGTACCCATGTCAGGGTATTTAATGCAAATGCTTAGCTGTTGAATACCACATTCTTATTATTTCATCTAAGCCCAACAGGCCAGGAAACATCACTCTCAGACAAATTCTGTGAGTTCAGACCTCTCTCTTTGAAGACTCAGTTCAACTCGCTAACTTCATGCTTCCTATATTCCAGGCTGCTACCTTCTGCTATCTCTGGGAGTTCCATATTTTCAAAGTCTCAGAAATAGCATTCCCTATCAAGTCTGAGGCCCATTTTAAGGATAGGCAGGTAGGAGGAAAACTGAGAGCCCCAACAAGTGAGAAGCCAGGATTGACCAAGCAAGGGGGTTTTAGGGTTAGGGCACCACTCACTGCAGACAATAGCCCCTCACCAGGTGTCCTTACATGTCCTTGCTCTTTGTGAAGAGTTCACTGACATGCTTCAAGGGTATGGAGGTAGCTTGGGTCATGAAAATGCCATTCGCCATGAGGAAACAGCTGTTCCTGCATCAACTCGAGTGCAGCCGCCAACATGTGCTAGGAAAGAAGATTTTTTAGCAGTCCTCCTTGAGGCGACGATGATGAGCTTTGAAGAGGGAAAGCCTGCAGGGTCCTGGAGTTATTCCCGCTCTTCTCTGGAAAACGAACCCAACACAGAAGCAACTCGACGTCTGCCTGTTTCTATTTCTCTCGACACTTAATTTTTTGTGTTGAAATATCAAGGAAAGTAGTTGCCTCAATTATGTATTGGACAACATTTTCCTGAACTGTGCCAGACTCTGAAGATACAGTTGAGAAAATTATGCATGATCCCTGCCCTTGTTAATCTCCTACTCGGAGGAAGTGGATTGAATTGATCAAAAAGTTATAGAGGGCATCAGAGGAGACTCAGAGATGTCCTCCTGGAAGAAATGATATTGGAGCTAAGGGATGATAGATACGTGGGATTGGTCAGGCAGTTAAGTTGCTCTAAATGGACCGCTCTGGGCTGGGGAATGGTGTGTATAAAGGCTCTGAGGAAGGAAAGACCTCGACATCTTGAAAGAGAACCAAAGTCTGGTGTGATGACTTATGCTTGTAATTCCAGCACTTTGGGAGGCCAAGGTGGGAGGATCACTTGAGGCCTGGAGTTTGAGACCAGCCTGGGCAACATAAAATACACAAAATAAAAATACCCAAATGATCCAGGTGTAATGGTGTGTACCTGTAGTCCCAGCTATTCAGAGGTCCTGAAGCAGGAGAATTACTTGAACTCAGGAGTTTGAGGCTGCAGTGAGCTATGATCATGCCACTGCAGCCCGGGTGACAGTAGAAGATACTATCTCTAAAAAGGAAGAAGAAGAAGAAGAAGAAAAAGAACCAGTGTTCTAGAAAGTTCTAGGCAAGGTGAAGAGTGGCAAGAGATGACGCTGAACAGATAGGTGGTGGCTGAGTAATGCTGAATTTTGCAGGCTTTGTTAAGGATTTTGAATTTTCTCCTAAGTGCATTGGGAAGTTATTCAAGGCTGAGCAGGTTGAAAAGGCATGATCCATGTTTTATTATCACTGACTGCTATGTATGAAATAAAAAGCAGAATGCATTCAGTAGTGGTAAGGGTACCTGCTCAGGCTGAAACACTAGTCAGACAAGATGCAACGATGACTTGGACAAGAATGCCACTGAGAAGAGAGAGGAGGAGAAGAATTTGAGATGTGCATGTTTGGGGCAAAAAAGTGATGAATCTGCTTGATGAGATTGGATTCAGAAGAAGAGTCAAGATGCTTCTCAGGTTTCTCTTTGCAGAACTGTGTTGACTTCTACAAGTTTAATGAGAAAACACTTGGCTTGTGGGTGGGGCAGGCATGAGATCTCTGAGACACATTTGGGGACAAGGACAGACTTCCAGAGAAAGCACGTTCCTGTCTCTGTGGCCAGTGACTTCCCTAGTTGGACCTGCTGACACCTGGAGCAGAGGTTTCCCTCGGTGACGTCGTCCTCTCCAGATACAACAGCTAATAACAGTTTCTAATCTCAAGGAAACTGTGGGTTGGGCAGGTAATTTAAGGAGGGAGGAACAATTATTTTTCTTAGGTTGGCTCTTTTCGTCTGCCTGAGCAGTGGTTTCCAGAATGAAATACTTGAGTAAGGGAAGCAGATAAGGAAGCTTAAACGTTTGTCATCTCATCTTGAAGTGGGTTTTTACACTAAGACCCCACTATGTCAGTTGCTTTGAATTGTTCATTTTGAGTGTATGTTTCTGCCAATGGCCGCTTTATATAAATAAAAAGTTCTTTATTTCATATATGTCTTCTAAAAATCTACATGACTCGGTTACCTTGTTGGTACAAAAAATGAAGGGTCAGCTGTATTTTGTCTTCTGCACAGAGTGACTTCTGTGATATGTAATTAAATCAAGAGATGTCACACCATTCTGGAGCCTGTGACACAAATACAACATCCTTGAGAAAGTTTATCAAAACGCTTTGATTTCTCTTTTGCTAACTTTGCCCAAGCTGAAGTAGTATCTGAAAATTTAGAGATCTAAGCCCATAGCTAAGTTTTAGCATGAGCCAGAAACCTCCAAACCACACATTGTTTTGTCTGTTGAAATACTTGCACTTCGTATATTCTTTAAAGGAAAATAAATTGCAATCATTACTTGGATTTTGAAAATTGTTCCACAAAATATCTATGCTGTCCAAAAACCACATGGCTTAGACTCACAAATCTGATAAACACTTACAACTTAATGCCGTTGAGAGGGGCTTATCTCTTCAGACTTGTCTCCATAGCCTGCTAAATAGTAATCCTAATTAGAACCTTAATTATGTGTCTGCTCAGAGTATTTTTAGATAGCCTTAACATTTGATCTGTTTAATCTAGTTTTCCAGGTGGCAATAGATTAAAAACAGGTTTGAAAATAAGATATGACTATTACATTTCTGAGGAGAGATGATTGTGGTCCCAGCACCACTTTTTATTTGGAGACACATGGACCAGCCCTTTGATGATGGTAATTGTGCCCACACGCCTTAACCCTACACAAGGAAAAATAGGCCGCCCTTTGTAGTCAGAGCCTCATTTCCACCGTATAAACCTGAGCCCTTTCAATTCAGGATCTTGAGTTTCTCTCATTCTTTTCCTCTAAAATAGCTTCCCTTTACAGTTCTGCCCAAATCCTCTGGTTACGTGTGCCCAGGGACTCCTGTCCTGACATTACCTTCATACCTTGCTACTGTTAACAAAAGCAGTCCATGCTTTCCATGTCTTTCAGGGTGGCTTGTCAAACTTAAACGTGTGTAATATTCACTCAGGTGCTCATAAAAAATGTAAACTCCCAGGCTGCACCCAGATGGGTTCTGCCTTTTTGTGTCTTTCAGGGGTCTAGGCACCCGTGTGGGTTTTTTGTTTGTTTGTTTTTTGCTTTTTGTTTTTTTTTTTTTGAGTTGGAGTTTCACTCCGTCACCCAGACTGGAGTGTAGTGGCAGCTCCCGGCCACCGCAACCTCAACTCACTGGGCTCCGGCCATCCTTCCGCCTCAGCCTTCCGAGTAGCCGGAATTACAGGCACGCACTACCACGCCCAGCTAATTTTTGATTTATTGTAGAGATGAGGTCTCGCCAAGTTGCCCAGGCGGGTCTCGAACCCGCAGGCTCAGGCAATCCACTCACCTCAGCCTCCCAAAGGTGCGGGATTACAGGCTGAGCAACCGAGCCTGGCTGGCACCTGTGTTTTAAACAAAGCTTCCCAAGTGATTTTAGACAGATGTTGAGAAGCATTGCTTTCCAAGACTCATTTTTTAAATTCCAAATACACAATTTCAAATGTTCTCCATGAGTGGGGTGCATCCTCCAATTCTAAAATACTGGATAAATACACAAATAGAAGGTGGTTTTTAAATCATTTTTAATGTTTTTCTAAGAGGAACATTGTACCACCTCATGTCGATTTGATTCTCTGCTCACTTTACAAGTAGAGGAAATAAAGGAAGGAAACATCGAGACTCTACAAAGGCAGAGAGGGACTTTCCAGGCTCACTTTGGCTGGGCTTGAAGCACTCAAGAGGTGGACTTTATCCCATGGTAGTCTCTGAGGCCCTGATTCCCATGCAGGTAAGCCACTAGCCACACTCGACAAGGCACACAGGATACCCCTATGTGCCTGACACCTTTTAAGGCTCCAGGTTCTTTCCATCCAAGATGTCATATAATGCCCAGATTTCAAATTGACCATGTCATGCACTTATGCCTTCTAAGTGGTCAAGTCCATGTCAAAAGCAAACAACTCTAAACGCCAAGTCAGGATTTACATTTATATTTCAAGGACACAACCAGGACAACTCTACACCTACCCAGGGGTCTGTGCAACATTTCTAGGGATTTGTTGATATCGAGTGACATGGTCTGCAAAGTCAAAATCTCTGGCAGCTTAAAATATAAATTAGGCCATGGTAATAGGATATTTTAATTTAACACTAAAGGGTGCTTGGCTTAGTACCTGAGCTTAAGTGCATTCTGCAGGATGTGCCCTCGGTAATGGCACCTCTTACACTCTTGCATCATTCAGAAAAAGTGAGTCAGTCATTCACTCATATTTATTCACGAGCATTTATTGAATATCTACTGTACACTGGGCAACAAAGAGACATAGGTAATAAAAAAAATCTTAACCCTCAAGAAAAAAACCCTCTAGTTATAGAAACATCCTACCTGAGCATATGATCTATGCTACAAAGAAAGGGAGAGTGGGTTGCCAAGATATGCAGGGAAGGATGGAGAAAGTAATCAAAAAGGGCTGCCCAGAGGAGGGGGTACTTGAACAGAGTGTTGAAGGACAAGGAGAAATTATCCAAGGATATTACCAGCAGATAAGGCAGGGGCTGACATTCCAGGGCAACACTCTGTGTACCTATGGAGACCAAAAGGATATGGCTTAATTTAAAATGCAAGAATATTTTAACATAGAGAAATCACATCAAGATGGCATTTCTAGATTATGCACAGAACCCAGTCTTTCCCTTATAGGCCATGGGAAGCCTTTGCAGAACATTCAGTAAGGGATATATATGGTAGAAGTTTAGTTTATTCACTCATATTTAAATACATTTGCTTCAACAAAAATGTATTATTAACTGACATTGTGCTAGGCATTGTGCCATTCTGAGAACTGAGAATATAATGCTTAAAAAAACAGAAATGGTTCCTGCCTGCAGGGGCTTAAATTCTGATGGAAAATACACACAATAAGCAAGTGAACAGCAAAAAACAAAACCACAAGAGAAAAGAAGAATTACAGATTGCGGTAAGTGCTGAGAACATAAATGTGTGTATGTGAGAATAAGGTGAGTGCTTCCTTTTGTTAAAATAGAAGAAAGACGTATCTTAAGATTTGATATTCTATGTAAAGTATGGCAAGGAGCAAATGAGGATTTGGGTTCACTGATTCATTCATGTATTCATTTGCTTCAACTAATATTTATGACCCAACAACTCAGGAGTGATTTGGGAGAAGAGTGTTGTAGGTAGATGGAAAAAGAAAGGCAGGAAAGACCTTGGTCTCAGTGGCAAGGGTGCGCGGGACGGACAGACCGATGAGACAAGATGGGAAAGTGGGAGGTGGAAATACTGTGGGGGGTTTTAAGTGGAGAGTGGCAGGCCTTGAATGACTCCCGCAAAGACATTCTGGCAGCTGCATGGAGAGGAACAGGTCGGAGGGAATGAGGTTGAAGCAACCAGACTAGCTGGGAAACCATTCCATGGTGCAGATGAGAGGCCAGCATGACTCAGCAAGGTCATCGTCATGCAGAGGGGGAGAAGTTGTAGAGATTGCTGCGGATGTAGGGCAAAGGAGAGAGCCTTGCAAATATCACCCGGCTGCTGACAACCCACTTGTGTAATCACTGCCAGCATGAAGACTGGAAACCAGGTCTTCCCACTCTGGCAGTGTTTTCTCTACTACATGATACAAACTCAGAAGAGTCAAAAGATCTGCAAAGTTTGAACAAACTCTTTGCTCTGAGTCAAATTCCTTTGGTCTGAAATATGGTCAAGCTTTGCACAGGGGCAGTCATGTGACCAGTGAGGTTTATGGAGGTGTGACTACAGCTAATTGACACTCTGTCGAGAAGTATGACACATCAGTGACTTGGATATTCCAAGTCAAAAGAAAGGAGGAAAAAGTGAGCAAGCAATTATATGCAGCTGGGTGTTTCCCTTTTTCTCATTCATTTATTTATTCACACATGGTAGTTCTTTGGAACATAATTACCCAGGTATTTTTACTAGATCAGAATGCACAATAAGATATCAGTAAGCCCAAGGACTTCCCGTTTAATGCCCAAGAGTGTGTGAGTCCATTCCTTTGGGCTCTCGGCTCCTGTCTCCATAGGATGGGAAACAAGGGGACAGTGCAACTGGCAGTGTACTGTGCTACTTCACGCCATCTGGCAGGATTGAAAGCTGGAATTTTTCTGGTTTATTCATCCTATTAACCAAGACACCCAGACCTGAGCACATGGGAGAAAGTCCAATCCCCTCGAACAGTCTAAATGCTTTTACTTTGTCCAAACACACCTGAAGTCATGGCTCCACTCTCTCTTTATTCTCTACTCTTTCCAGGCAGTTCTTCCACCTTTTCTTCTTTTCATTCTCTCTCTCTCTCTCTCTCTCACTCTCTCTCTCTCTCTCTCTCTCTCGCTCTCTCTCTCTCTCTCTCTCACACACACACACACACACACACACACACACACACACACTAGTTCTTAACACTACATAAAGGGAGAAAAAAACAAGATAAACTATTTCAGGGAGAGAAAACAGCAGAAGACAATTGCTATTACAATCATCACATATAAGTGCCATTCATTATGTATTGTTCCTTCAAATTAGTAGCTTCTTCTAACTGAGCAGTGTCGCTCTCTTGAAAGCTTCTCTATCAATGTCAAAATCGAAGACAGAGGGTGGAAGGAAGACTGCGTTTAGAAGGATGGCATCTTAAATGTGGGTTTATCGAAAGGAAGTGCCACTCCTTTTCCATCTATCTTTGCAAGCCTTTGTTCTTAGGGTGTGACAAACTCCACTAGAGTTATTGGTGTTAACAGAAGTCCAAGGAGAACTCTTCTTGGGAGTTAGACATGCAGAGTCAGTGGTGTGAGGCTTATTGTGTCACATGGAGAAAACCAGGCCTCTGGATTTGGAGTTCAAAATCTGTCACTCGATAGCTTGGTCATTTGGGGTATATGAGATTAATGGCAGGTCCTCGCTTCCCTTCTCTTCACACACACCAAGTCACTCTAGTCCTTGGGGCCCCAACTTTATCGCTTGCAATAAGGAAAGCTAAAACTTGTCAAATGACCAGGTATCAAACTGAGTGCCTTTGTCATTTAGAAACCATGAGGTCTTATGATTCCAATTTTATGACAAAAAAAACCCAGGCTCTGCAAGTCAATCTAATTTTAAGACCTGGGTTCTGGGTTCCAGGTCCCCTCCTGCTGTGGGAGCTTTGCTATCCTCTCAATAAATCCTGCTTTTAAAAAAAAGACCTGGGTTCTTTCACTAGAGGTATCATCTTCCAAGATGTTCACATACATTTCACATAAAATTCACTTCTGAAAGTCTGTGTGTTTACACTGCAACAAACCTTACACGTACCTTACACGTACACTCAAGTATATTTTATTATACCGGCTGCCACATTGAAGACCTTATCCTCATCACATTCTGCTGTGGGTTAATTGACTTTACAGGGAGAGGTCCTAGTGCTTTCCCTGGCAGCCTTCTTTGTTGAATTCAACAGAATCCAAACATTGCAAGAAGAGGTGTTCAAAATGTGTTACCTTTCGCAACTTACCTGCAGTATCAGTTATCAATTGCTGTGTAACAAATTGCTCCAAAACTCGGTGTCTTCAGGTAGCATTTATGATCAATAGTCTCTGCGGGTCAGGAACTTGGATGCGGAGGAACAGGGCTTGGGACTCTCACACCCTGAAATCACGGTGTTGACTGGGCCTGAATGCACCCAAAGGTTCCCCTGGGGAAGGATTTGCTTCTGATCCCTCACCTGGCTGTTGGCAAGACTCCATTTCTCAAGGGCTATTGATGGGAAACCTCTCTCACCTCCTCGGCATGGACATACATCTCCATAGGGCAGTTCACAGCATGGTAATGTGCCTCATCAGAGCACGCAAGCCAGACGGACTGGAGAGAGTAAGTCCTAGCAAGATGGAAGTTGCAGTTTTTGTGTGACATAACATCTCAATGCCTTTTCTGTGTTCTATTCGTTAGAACCAAGTCAGGTCCAGCTTATATGCAAAGGAGGGAATTGCACAAAGACACAAATACCAGGAAGCTAGAATCATTAGGGCCTGCTATGATTTGCATGTTCCGCCCACAAACTCCTGTTGAGCTTTAATTGCCATTGTAGCAGTTTTAAGACATGGGACCTTTGAGAGGTAAGTAGGCCATGAAGGCTCCGTTCTCATGGGTGGGATTACTGCCATTATAAAAGAGCAAGTTTGGTCCTCTCCTCTCTTTTTCTTGCTCTTCCACCATCTGCAACAGGATGATGGAGCAAGAAGGTCCTAGCCAGATACTGCCTCCTCAATCTTGGGTGTCCCGGCCTACACAACTGTGGGCCAGTACATTTCTGTTCATTATAAATGATCCAATCTGCAGTATTCTGTTACAGCAGAACAAAATGGACGAAGACAGGGACCAATTTAGATGTCTATCTACCCTTGCTGGTAAACCAGTGTATTCCAAACATTGTGAAACTGAAGCAACGTTGAGAAATGACTGGATGCTGAGGCGAAGAGAACTATTGTCATCTGTCACCACAAGTTTCAAGTCCTTGTGTTTGGCAAGCTAGTCTCACTGTTTTCATTGATTTAACTCATAATAATTTTCAATTTATACTAACAAATTCATATTAATAAAACGTCTCTTTAGATCTGTGTACTTAGTGTGTTTCCCTAGAAGAATTTGTTCTTCTAGAAGTGGCAGAGTGGGATGTCTTTGCTTAAGAAAAAGGTCTGAAATTGTCTGGACTACCTCATGCCCCATGGAAAATGAGAGAACTGGACTTTTAAGTTACATTGAAGCTTCTTTCCAGCTCTAAAACTCGCTTTTCTCATCTGTAAAATGTTCACACTGATTCTGCTCAAACTACCCCCACAGGTGTGTTGGCAGAATTAAATGATTAATAATGGATGTGAATGTGCTTTTTTAAGTATAAAATGCTGTTCATTCTGGAAGTGTCCAGTGTTGACCCAGTATTCAACTTGACCAGACTCCAGGTTTCTTGAGTTGTCCACTTGCAGGAGGCAGGAGAGTGACTGGGAAGAGCTTTCCGAAGAAAGAGGTGGCCCATTCAGAGGGTGGCAGTGATTGGCCAAGGCCTTCTGGTGGGTGGGGCTGCAGAATGAAGCAAGTTACTCACAGGGGCTCTCTGTAAGTAACCAGGATCCAGTAAGTGCACCTTCAGAACGCGATTGACAGAAAGGGTCTCAAACTTGGGGAAAAGGATGTTTCCTCAGGGTGACTTGGCTAGAAACAATTTGATCATAAGCAATTTAACTCAAACAAGATGGTAGTGATGAAAATCAACAACTTAACTTTGGACCAATATTTGGTCTGAAAAGATTATTTCTTTAAAAAAAAAAAAAGAATGCTTTTCAAATATAATTTATTTCCCTGCATGGAAAATTTGGATTTATCATCAGTCAATTTTATAACTGTTTATACAAATGTTAATTACTTTTGTTTTTAAAAAATGCATTGGTGGATGGATACAGTTCTTCTTTTTTCCTTGGTTTTCTCCTTCTAATGTATTTTCTGCCAATGAAACAGTTGTACTCTGTGAGGTTTGTAATATGGAAATTGTGGCAGCAATTTAAAATTTGCTTCCAATGCATCAACATTACAAATAGTGCAGGGCAGGAACATTTGGCTGAAAACAATTGTGAAATTAAAAATCATAAAAGTAAAAAAAATTGAAAAGGCATAAATGCCAATTGGGGAGATTCCATTTGGATCTAGTCATCATTTCAACCAAATTATTGTCTTAAGCTTTTCATTTTCCTCCAAAACATACTTAAGTCTCAGCATCTTGGGGAAGGCCCCAGAATGCAAGACTCTAGGGAAAAGCATTAACCTTTTCACCAAAGACCATAGCTCTGGGGACAGTGGTGAACCAAACCCCATGAGTGACCACCCGAGTGGCAGACACCAACAAGAAGGGCATAGGGGGCAGTTGGAAGGAATGATTTATAAACATGTGTAAGATGCCCCCAGCCAGGCCCAGCGGTCACTGTGGGCTCTTGAAGATACTGAATATCTTGTAACATGCAGTTGTGTTCAAAAAGACAATGAAATTTCAAATGTCACTGGAAATGGGCTTTCTTGTGAGATCTAGGGAGATTCAGATTATACAGCTACAAGAAGTCATCCTTCCACTTCTCCCACCACTCACTGGACATAGTGACTGCCAAGGTAGGCTACACACAGAGATACAAAAAAATGATACAATGACCCTAAAACTGATTGGTAAAAGAGTCTATTTTTTTTAAAAAAAAGATGATCCACTGGATATGGGGAAACATTAGAACTTCTATCAATTTTATATATAAAAAGATCAATACAATGAAATGTACCAATATGCAATATAAATATTAACATCAGCTTCTTCACTCCATCCATACATCTGATGGTCCCAGATCATCAGTGCCAGGTGAGGAGTTGCCTGCCTGTTTTTATCAAGGGTGATGTGTTGCAGTTGGTGTATGCCCCAATTAAGCGGATTATACTAACACTCTCCAAATAACAAGTGGTCTTAAAAAGTTTCTACACACTAAATAGAGAAAACATCCAACAGAATGCAAGCGATGGAAGAGCAAGTGTGATCAATAAGAAAGTCGCAGGACTTTCGCTTCCCCTTCTAATGCAAACTTTTTATCAGCCCCAAATGTAAACTGTCCCTTCACTATAAAGATGATTTTACAGCGATGAATTAAAAACCACCTGCTTTAGGGAAGAAACTCAGGTAATGGAGCAAACACAATGAAAGCAAATGTCTGGAAGTGTTTCGATTGTTTTATTATTTTCATGCCGGAAACAATGTGTCTCACCTTAAAAACTTGTAACTTTTACATTTAGGACACTTGGAAAATTTTTTCTAGAATGTTTGAAAATCTTCTTTAAAGAAGAGTTTTAGTGGTTTTTAAACTCATTTGTTTAAAATGTAACAACTTCTGATTAATTGAAAGGACATCTGATTGACATTAGGGAAGACAGAAAATGACTCACCACATTTCCACTAAAACCCATCTATAATTAGTGAGGAAGACGAGTTAAAGGGTGTCGTGAGTTAGCAGGAGCTGCAATTGGTCGACAAATACTGTTAATTGATTGATCGACTTCTCTTGTCTCGTATAATTTTCTTTCTCTCCATCTCCATTTATCCCGTGGATCTCATTCTCCTTACCTAATACAGTCTTAAGGTGGTTGAAATATCCTTTCAGCAAAGGTTAAAGGCCAAATTTCAATTCCATCCGGGCTTTGCTATTTCTGATGGCACCTCCTTCCCAGACAGAGTGAACTCTGAACCTGTGAACGAGACCATTGTTGGTCTAATAAATAAATAAGTTTTCAAATGCTCTCTGGAGATGCCACTGATCTGGAAAGAATTCACCTAAAACATAGAAGATAGCCACCATACAAACCCTTAAGTAAACATGAATTCTTATTGAACTTGGTTCAGAAATAGTCTTCAGATTCCATATTCTTAAATTATCATAAAATAATTCACGTGTCCAACAATACAATTGAACAGTTTAAAAATCTTCTGATTAGATTTTCGTTCCCAAAATTAATTTTTATAAATTAAGATCTTGTGACTTTACTGAGGTATCGACTCATGAGAGTCTCGCTGAGGTGGTCCCTCTACTGGGCTATATAAGACAAGAAACTCAAATAAATGTGGGAATTAAAAGCACAGTTTCGATTACTGGTGGACTCATTAAAACAGAATCCATTTTAGTAACTTGCTTTGGTAACAGATTTTAAACAAAACTGAAAATCATGCATTTGCTAAATTTTCCTTTCACTTGGTGGGCACCATTCTTTATTTGTTTGCTAGTTACAACACGTTTACAGCCAGAGTGAGCAGAACAGAGTGCACATACAATTCAAAAAAATGAATTACGTACTTTAGTGCCACCGCAACTGCACTTTTTGCCTTTGCTACTTTTCTTGACTTCTATTTTCATTCTGTGCACAGCAACTTCTTAATTAACATTTTAGATGAGAACGTCAAAAACAGGGAGATGACAGACTGCTACTATTCTTGGTCTTGCTGACACTTTCTCCATGGCAAAATGACAGTCATTGCAAGGAATCTGCCTGAAATTAGCATTAAGGTTGGGTCAAAAAAGCTCCCATGTTTTGAAGCAGTTTTATTGTCCTGAGTAATGCCCAACCCAAACAGAAAGCCACTCTGAGGAGCGGCTTTGGGTGCGTACCTCTTTTGAGAACCACAGGCCAGACACAATGGGAAGAACACACATCACACGTGGAGCCTTTATATTCAACAGCTTAGCGAAAAACACAGACGTGTCAAATGTTTTCTGCCTATAGCTGGTGTGCAATCCCACTGGGTGAAGCAGGGCAGTCCACAGATCACTACTTTTTTAAAACCTCAGCATTCTCCAAAAATAGCATTGTCTGAGTTATGTTTTATGTTTGGGAAAAAACGGATTGTGAGGCAGTTAGTTGGGCCAGGCCCTTCAAGCGATAAAGTGGACCAAGTAAGTGAAGAGGTAACTCGGGAAATAAATGAACAGCAGGAAGGTGGAGTGGAAGATTGCTTCCTGGGTAGCTGGTTTGGAGGAAGCCAGAAGGAAGTGGTAGGCTTCTGTCTTGTCCTCTTGGCTTCACTTGGCCTGTGTAGACAGTGGTGTCAGGTCATGCCGTGGTTATGACTCTGGTCTGGGAGATCCTGGGTGTACCCAGGGCTCAAGGGATGTAGCTGACTTAGAAGGGCAGGGTTGATGGCCACATGAATGGAGGTGCTGGGTGAAAAGGCAGGTGATCACAGACTTGTACTGTGTGCACCTGTAGGAGAGGTCTGTAGGAATCTTGCTTTTTCCTTTTTTTGAGTTGGTCTCACTCTATCGCCCAGGCTGGAGTGTGATGGCATAATCACAGCTCAACACAGCCTCAATCTCCTGGGCTCAGATGCTCCTTGTGCCTCGGCTTCCCAAGAAGCTGGGACAACAGGCACACATCACCAAGCATGGCTAATTTTTTACTTTTTTTTTTGTAGAGGTGAGGTCTCGCTATGTTGCCCAGGATGGTCTTGAACCTCTGGCCTCAAACAATCCTCCTACCTTCTTCTCCCAAAGTGCTGAGATTACAGGGGTGAGCCACTGTGCCTGGCCAGAGGAATCTTACTTTAAACACCATCTACTCTGTGAGCAAAGCACCTGTTTTGTCCCAAATAAAGCCATCATCACATGGTTAATTTTTTGTCCTAGTCCAGGAGACTTGTTGAATTTTGTTTTTCTCTCCTCCCATGAGCCTTGCCTGACTGATTAACAAGATAAAATCCAACTCAATACTTAGTGGAATTGAAGTAACAGCTTGGCATCTAGCTTGTCCTAGCATTAAAATCTCCAGACTTTGAGACCTCACCTGTCACTTTCAAAGATCTTTAACTTGTTTTGAAATAACAGTGGAGACTCTTTCTGTCTCTGAAGGCATCTTGCTTAGACAGAAGTTTCTGTTGTCTGTCAGACGTTGTGAGATGCCACATCTGGTCAAGTGATGCAGCCAGTGGGTACACGCCTGCCGGTCACATTTGGAGGAAGTCCACCAAGTGTCCAGAAGTGATCACTGCAGGGACCCGCTTATCTACACCAGCATGGGCTGAACTAGGTAGGAACAAGAGCCTTCATTGCACAAAGCCCATCTGACCCAACTGAAATATCTACTCCGTTCCACACTCATTCTGTGTACTGAGAAAGGGAGGGACAGAAAAGGCAGGCCACTGCAACCTACACCAGCTTTACCCACCCTCCCACAATGACCTCCCACCCTCCTTAACTGTCTTCCTGCCCCATCAAAGTGCCTTCCTCTCCCAGGAGGCAAAAAGTGCACAATGATCCTCCAAGCTAGATAGAGAGCAGCGTTTCCCCATTGACCTCAGACCACAGAAACCACTTTTGAACGTAGCATTCCATCGTGTATGTACACCACATTTCTTTATCCAGTCCACTTTCAGTGGCATCCGGGTGGCTTCCATGTTTTTGCTATTGTGATTAGCGCTGCAATGAACATATGTGTGCAGGTGTCTTTCTGGTAGAGCGGTCTATGTTCCTCTGGGTGTTCCCGGAAGTGAGATTGCTGGGTCATGAGCCATGGTTTTTACCTGGGTGCATTTGAACACCCACCTCCTATGCATCCTTTCCTGTGAATCCCTGCCTAGCTCTGCCTTCTGGATCATACCTTCAGAGGCTCCCTCTGTTCAGGTTGGCTGGCTGTCAGTGTTTAATAAATAAGTGTTGCATGAATTGAAAAGCCTGTGATTGTCCCTCAGTGGCCCGCATGTGTAGTCCCAGACCCTCCTCCTGATTTCTTACACACTCTGGGTCCCACCCAGCAGAGCTACTCTGCTACTCTAAAGGACTTTTTTTTCATACAGAGTCTCACCCAGGATGGAGTGCAGTGGTATGATCATAACTCACTGTAACCTTGAATTCCTGAGCTCAAGTAATCCTCCTGCCTCAGCCTCTTGAGTAGCTGTGACTACAGGCACATGCCACCATGATTGGCTAATTTTTATTTTTATTTTTGCAGAGACAGGGTCTCACTGCAGTGCC
Organism: Carlito syrichta; assembly: GCF_000164805.1. NCBI lineage: Eukaryota > Metazoa > Chordata > Mammalia > Primates > Tarsiidae > Carlito > Carlito syrichta. The sequence continues at coordinate 275,932 of NW_007046055.1, forward strand.
CAGGATGATCCCGAACTTCTTGCCCCAAGCTGATCCTCCCTCCTTGACCTACCAAGTGCTGGAATCACAGGCGTGAGCCATAACACACGGCCTAGACTCAACTTCTGCTTGAAACCTGGTCCCATTCTCTTACACTGGACTTCAGAATTTGGACCCTCTTGGAGAGTTTCTTGGTGTCTTCAGGAGTACTTCCTAGTCCTACTACTCTCTTATTGCAGACAAAATCTGATGTCCAATGGCACATGCCACTATCTCTTGTGATAGCTCCCTCAGAGAATGCCAGTCCTGACCATACCTTACCTAGAGTCCACCCTTTCTTCAATATTCAATCTACACCCAGCCTCCTCCGTGAAGGCATTCCAGGTATGCCAGACTACTTGGGGCAGCTTTTGGTGACCACGTCTTTGTGCATTGAGAGGATCTGAGAATGGAAAGGGAGACTCCGAACCAGGCTGGCTGCACCTCCACCCGTCCCCATTGGCCTCAAGCCACAGAAGAGAGATTCCCAGGACTGTGGAGGACATGCAGGACACAAGAGAAGGGAACAGGGAAGTCTGTAGCTAGCATGTTAGTTTCCCATGAAAGAACGCATGAAATCCAGTCTGTATCTCAACAGTTACTCCCATCACAGTGGGGTGTCGTGGTGAAGCTGTGCCTACATTATGAAGGCAAGGACGGTTATGGAAATGTTTTGGCGAAGACACAAAAAGAGGGCAAACTAACCCGTCATTGAAAGGAGAGTCTGGGCCGGGCTCAGTGGCTCAGCCTGTAATCCCAGCACTTTGGGAGGCCAAGGTGAGTGGATTGCCTGAGCCTGCGGGTTTGAGACTTGCTTGGGCAACTTGGTGAGACCTCATTTCTACAATAAATCAAACATTAGCTGGGTGTGGTAGCGCGTGCCTGTAATTCCAGCTACTTGTAAGTTTGAGGCGGAAGGATCGCCTGAGCCCAGCAGGTTGAGGCTGCGGTGGCCGGGAGTGGTCACTGCACTCCAGTCTGGGTGACAGAGTGAGACTCCAACTCAAAAAAAAAAACAAGCAAAAAGAAAGGAGAGGGTTTGGAATGGTGGTGATGGCTTTGCAGGAGTTTTGGTGTGAATAGCATGCCACACAAGAGTAAGTGGGTGAATGCATGTTGGACCCTTCTGTTTGGTATTGAGAAACAAATCTTCCAAGAAAGGCTGAGAGAACCAGCTGGAGGAGGAGAATTTGAAGCTGCCTAGGAGAAAGAAGAAGAATCTCCTGAAACCCATGCAGACTGCAGCTGGAGTGAATTCCAGGTGTTCAAAAATATTTAGTGCCTACTATGTGCCTGGCATTGAAATGACATCAGAAAACTAGGCAGAAGCCAGGCATGGTGGCTCACACCTGTAATCCCAGCACTTTGGGAGGCCGAGACAGGAGGATTCCTTGAGGCCAGGAGTTTGAGACCTGGGCAGCATAGCGAGGCCTCACCCCCACAAAAAAATGAAAACCTTAGTCAGGCATGTACCTGTAATCCCAGCTACTTAGGAGGCAGAGACAGAAGGATCACCCTGAGCCCAGGTGTTAGAGGCTGCTGGGGTGAGCCATAATCATGCCACTGCACTCCAGCCTGGGCAACAGAGTGAGACCCCCCACGTCAAAAAAAAAAAAAAAAGAAAAAAGAAAACAAAGTACCTAGCTTCACTGAGCTTTCTGTCTAGTCTACAAAAATCGACCTGATTCACAGTGTGACAAGGAAGAAATGCCAACCTTGCCAGGAGGCTGCAGTCATGAAATTGTTCCCAGTGCTGCAGAAGGGGCCCAGAGAGGCAGCAGTACGACTTGATGATGGGGAGGCACTCCTGGGAGTACAACGGTTTGTGCACTGTCAGGATTCCTCTCATCCCTGATCTGGAGGGCTGGGGCTGGAGGAAGTCCCTGGCATGTCAGCGGGAGAGCCCAGCATGAGGCTGACTTTGTGGCTCCCAGGACCGTAATGGGATGAGGGAAGTGCCTGTTTTATCACCTTGGTGCTTGGGAGACACGATTCCCTCAACTCTATCCACTCTGTTAAGGAATTTTTTTTAATTTATTTCGTTTTAAAGATGCAGGGCACAATTCAGGATTTGGCATACAAGTGGCCATCTTACAGGTAGAGTTTGGGCCTGACTTGGGTTCCCACTTTGCCTGGTTTGCAATCCATTACCCTTATCAACGTTATGCGTCCTCCCCACCCCCGACTTCCTGGCAATTTCTGGCTACTGTCAATCCTTTCTTATAGTATTATGGTATATGTTCGGGCCTATGAGTGAGAACATATGGGAATCTCTTTATTAACATGTGTAGTGATTTGGACAGGACGTGGGTGAGTAATCATAACAGTACCAAACTCTGCTGAAAGATGCTACGAAATGCCATGGAGCTTTCCCTGAAGGTTTGGAAAAGGAAAACCTCACGGGAGGAACGACACTCCCACCTCTAGCACATTGCTTTTCACAAACTGACCCTGACTTCGAGGAAGCAGAAGGCCAACCACAGGACTCTGCCTCTGTGACGCCCAATCTGAGGAGAGGAATTCTGGCTCCTGGGAGTGAGGCTGCCTCACGACGGTGCTGGAAAGTCCAGATGGCCCGGTTCTGGGTGGTGGGTGGAGAGGCAGATCCCAGCATCTCAGATGTGAAGGTAACGAAATCTGTAGGAGAAACAGGGAAGAAAAAGAATGGGCTTTCGCGGCCCCCATCCAAGGTGTTTGTGTCAGTGTGGCTGACAATGAGCACAAAGTCCCTGTGGAAGGGGGCCACGAGGGGCCTGCTGGAACACTGCAGGGCAAGGGCACATCCCTGCATCTCAGCCCCGCTCCCGAGACAGTTTGTTGGCGGCCTCAGCCTCCTCTCCAGTGGTGATGGCTTCTGTGTGCTCACAGTGGATTTCAGTGTTTTCTTCCCCCACCTCCTTCTTTTCTTATTATTCAGATTCTCCCTCTGTCGCCCAGGCTGGAATGCAGTGGCACAGTCACAGCTCACAGCAGCCTTGACCTCCTGGGCTCAGGTGACCCTTCCATCTCAGCCTCGGAGTAGCTGGGACTGTAGGCACGCACCACCACTGCAGCTAATTTTAAAATTTTTTTGTAGAGACAAGATCTTGAGGTCTCACTGTGTTGTCCAGGCTGGTCTCAAACTCCTGGGCTCAAGCAATCCTCCCGCCTCAGCCTCCCAAAGCGCCGGGATAACAGGCACAAGACACCACGCCCAGAGGGTTTTAGTGTTTTCTAAAAAGAAAACTTGGTAATAATTGTTATTTCAAACTGTGTGGTCATCAGAATGCCAGCATTTCCCAGGGAAGTCTCATTTCTCTTGGGCAACTCCAGGATTCTTGCCTTTCTAGAAATACCCGAGCAGTGCCTGTCTCTGTGGGATTCTTCCTGTTCTTCCCAGAGATGGCCGCTCTCCCTTCATTTCAAGGAACTTTTCGGTTTGGGTTCTGGACTGGGAGGACATTTGGAGGTCCCTGGGCCCTCTTCTTTCTATTCTCCAAAGCTTCTCTCTTCTCTTAGCCTCTCCGAAGCTTGGTGGCAGTGGGCTGGCTTCCCCGGGCACTGGCCGCCGAGTGTGGCTGTCACAGATTCTTCACCTGTCTTCTCTCTTCACACTGGATGCTTACATCCTGATGGCTAAGAGGACAGTGCAACGGTCAGGAAGAGCTGAGGAAGCTTCTTGAACCCTTCAGGCGCTGGAAACTGGGGTGAGTCTTGGGAAGCAGACCCAGAATGACCACAGGCTGCCAGGAGCGCTGTGCCAAGCTAAGGACACCACCCAGTCTTCCCCTCTTGCTCCCGGGGCAGCCCACGATGCAAGTGGGCCTGGGCTATCGCCCTGCACAGTTCACTTGAGGTGTCCCACAGCAGGGGAGGCGATGTTTCCTGGGTGTTTGGGGAAAGCTGCCCAGGGTTGGCCTGCAGGGCACTCAGGTGGACCTGGCCTCATCACCACCTTCCACAGAATGTTCCCTGGGTTCTGCTCTGAGTCTCGGCGACTCCACCTTCTAAGTTCTGCCATGTGAGGCCTCAGTCTTGTTTTCCCTTCTAACCCCGGGGCTGACCTCCCACCCACCACCCCAGGAACCCGCCTGTGACTTTCTGTGGTGTCCCGAGCCCTTTCCCCACACTCCCAGCAGCCGTCATTACGGTCTTTGATGTTGTCCTCTGCAGGAAACCAAAACACCATGTGCGAACATAAAATGCTGTCATTTATTTGTGCTACAGACTTCAGGAAAGGAAAAAAAATCACAGCTCTCTTTTCATTAAAAAAAAAATTGGCACAATGTTGAAGCATGGGTGACCTCAAATCAGCCTGTTATTAACAGGCAGGAAATGCCTGACCCAAAGGTCCTCGCTACTATTATAAACTGTGAAAATTACAAAAATGGAAATAAAAAATAAAGTGATTACCTCTTCATGTGTTAAAAAGTTAAGTTGAATGGTGTGTTGCCATGGAGATGGTTTCCTGTTTACCACGTTGGTCTTCCCCTGCAGTTAAAGACCAGCCACCCAGCCAATGGGAAAAGAGCATTTGGCCCGTATTCCATTAACATGTGTCGCAGTGACTCAAGGCAGTCTGTAATTCCCCAGTCAGGAAAATTTGGCAAATCATGTTTTCAGATATATTAGTGGTTTTTAATTTTTATTCATTGTATGAAATTACCACCACAACCAAAGCACTACTTTATACTTTGAGATGGAAAGAAACCCTATATTTAAAATATCTTAGTTGCCCCTTTGAAAACCTCAGTACTGTCTCTCTACTGCTGGCTTTCACCATAAAACACTTTCTCATTCTCTTTGAAGGAAGGTCGTGTTTGTTCCCAGTAGTAATATTGCTGATAATAGTCACATTAACAATAGCAAGAACTCAAGCTGCCTTCCCTGTTAACAATGTATCAGTTCTTTGGGCTTTTTCTCTCAAAGATCCCAGGACTCTAGAATAAACGACTCGGTGCGTGATAATAAATAAAGTTATTTGAAAACCATGGAGTTATTTACCTACACATAAAAATAAAACCTGATTCAAAGATATCTAATGACTCAGCAGATGGAACCACAGATGCGAGTAACCAAGTCTTTGGAAGAAAAAAGATATGTTGGCTTTGTTCACAGCTCCGGGCACCATGGAAATATAAAGTGGGGAGATAAAAAGTGTATTGGTTAAGGCCCTCTTTGTTTTATTTCCTATTGTAGAGCTGTGGGGTACAAGTGGGGATTAACCACACAAGGCGGTGGCGTGCAGGTGAAGTTTGGGCTTCCGACTGGCCATCTCTCCCCTTGACAGCAGACCTGCTACCCAGTGTGTTGCCACATGCTCCCCTCCTTCCTCCCTCCCTCCCCTAGCCGTGGCTTGTGTCTGCTGATCCCACCCTTGTGCCAGTGTGTCCAGTGTTCAGGGCCCACTTATGATTGAGAATGTACGGTGTTCAGCTCTTCGTTTCTGTGGCACTTCACCTCGTGTGATGGTCTCCAGCTACATCCGCATGACAGCAAAGACCGTGATTTTGTTTTTCTTTGTGGCCGCGTAATATTCTACCGAGTATGTGTACCGCCTCTTCTTTACCCAGTCCACTTTCGACAGGCAGAGGGGTTGTACATTTCTGAACATTTAGCTGAGAGGAAGGCAGCTTGAAGTGGTCTGACCAAAGGCTTCAAAGTGCTTGTGTTGTGTAGTTGGACCTAAACGCTGCTCCCAGAGCAAGGCCCTTCACACACTTGTTGTCTCCGCTCTTCCTGGGCCTGTCTACACCTCTGAGGAGGCCCAAAGCGGCTCTGCTTTCCCTGCTCTGCCCTCCCGCCATTCTCCTCCCTGCCCTGGACTCTCAGACCTCTCCTTCCTGTCCCCTTCTCTCCCACCTTTCCCCATAGCGGACTCTGGGCAGCACAGGTGGCTACACACCCAGTCCCTCAGGCACAAAATGATTCAGAGACAGCTCGAGGCTGGACATGCAGTGTGCTTAAGCCTAAATCTCAAATGATTAAAGCATGTGTCGCATTCTTAAAGAGTTGTGATTAAAAATAGATATGGATTCGACACTAAACATTGAAATTGTGAAGTGTGATTTTTTTCACTAGTTTCTTTTTATGAAGATTTGTATTCTGTTTTCTTAGGGGATGACATCACTGTCTTCAGGCTCTGAAACGTTTTGATAATTTTGGTATGACCAAAGACTCCCACAACAAGGACACTTTAAAGTTTGTTTGTTTAATGTCAGGAGCAGACTCACCCCTTCTCTGTCTCATACTTAAGACTGTGATAGTCACATATTAACAGTAAAACTCCATCAATGTTTGTGGATAAAAATCAATGAATGGGTTTGGAGCTTTCAACCTATCATTAATTCTTTCACTTTCCTCCAGTGTGTATTTAAGGGACTGATTATCTGTGTCCTTCCTGGCACTCACACACGACAGAGGTCCTAGAGTTAACCATGTGTGCATTAGTTATATCTTCTGAGGTAAGAGTGTCTCTAGGACAGCAATCCTTTTTTACTGAGTCTTGCATCTTTTGCGACATCTACCAGAGAGTCTTGGGCAGAGTAGAAACCAGATATTATTGAACAAAAGACTAGGTAGGATCTAAACAAGATGAGGAAGGATGTTGGATATGCTGACCTTCGCTGCATCTTATTCCCTTTGTAAAACTTCCTTGGCACTTATGAATACGTGTGTAGCGTGCGCTTTTGTGAGATGCGTGGGGGTTAGGAGACGGGTGCACCGGGGGTGGGTGCCCTACTTCACGAGGTCGGAAGGTTTCTGGAAAACCCTAGATGAGAGACAGAACGAGCCATGCTCTTGTTTCAAAGGGAATAATGTCAAGTTGGGGCAAAAAGGAATGCTGGGGAGTGGATCTGTGCTTGCCCTCACGGTGGGGTTGACCGTCAGATACACTAGAACGCAGACATTTATGGGGATGTCCCCTCTACCACCTGGGGACTCTGTAAGTATTTGAAGCATAGATATCTTTTAAAGTCATCCTTTGGAACTACAGCTGAAAAATGAGGCATCATAATCTATTTGTATATTGTGCAGAATGAAACCCAGTGTGTTGTCAAATGCCAGCCCTTGCATTCTTTTCCACCATTCCTAAGTGCGGAATAAAGGTTGGCAGGTCCAAGAGAGCTTGGCGTCTTCACTTTAGGAAGGTTAGTGGGGAGAAGTAGAGTGAAGAAGATCCCAATGGGATGGTCTTGGAGGCAGCTTTGAAATCAAAGGTGGACACACTGTTGTGGACATCGGGGGCTGAGGTGGCGAAGAGGCATGGTCAGGCAGCACGGGGAAGCCATAGCCTTGTCCCAGAAGCAGCACCTTGAGTACCAGTGTCGTAGGCTTGGCGGCCTCAGGAGCCCTCCAGTGAATGCCCCAGGAATCAGAATGAAGTGTCACTGTTTTATTCTTTACTTCACACAATTGCCTCTACTTCTACTGGTTTTGATTCTTAGTCTTGGCCTTGGCCTTGGCCACAACATTTGGAAAGCCTTTGTTTTAACAGCCTACATTAGTCATCTGTCTTCAGCCAGTTAAATAAAGAGTATTGAAGATTAGTGAACCTCTGCCTTCTCAGAGAGAGAACCCGGAAGCTTTCCACTGCATTGCTCTGAAAAAGAGGTGGCACATAACGTGCTTATCTGTCTGACACATGCCGAGTGATGATAGGTGCTGCTAACAGAAAGGTCAATATGTCTGCCATGAAAGAAACAGATTTCACGAACAGCAGTGTTTCATGAAAGCTCGTTTTCCCAGTTTCTCAATGCTGGGTGGCTGAACACTTCTATTCTGGGAGGAAAAATGACAAAAGCATGTGTAAGGTGGTTTTTGATTTGTTCTGATTCACACAGAAACTCTGGGCCCCCGTGGGATGCACTGAATTTGTGGAGTGTTGGGTTTAATCTGACATGCAGAATTTCTTCATGGTGAAATTTTGGACAGGTTTGTCAGGCATGAGGTTTACCTGTGAAGCAAGGGGCCATGGTGGTATGAAACCAGAAACCCGTGTGGCCCCATGAGCATCTGGGGGACGTGGCTGTTTTGCGGCAGCACTGAGAGAAACATAGGCTGCTGCTGACAAAGCGATGGCCCTTTTTCTCTTCCCTCTTTTCTTTCTTTTTTTTTCTTTCTCCTTCTTTCTTTTGAATCGGACTCTCACTCTGTCACCCAGGCTGGAGGGCAGTGGCATAATCATGGCTCACCGCAGCCTCAACCTCCTGGGATCAGGGGATCCTTCTACCTCAGCCTCCTAAGTATCTGAGATTATAGGCACACGCCACCGCACCTGGCTAATTTTTTTTTTCTAGAGACGAGTTCTCACTATGCTGTCCACACTGATCTCAAACTCCTAGGCTCAGGTAGTCTTCCCTCCTTGGCTTCCCAAAGTGCTGACCTGAGGCACCACCATTTCATTAGGGAAAAACTGTCCATGTCATCATTACGTGCATCACCACCATCGTCATTATCAACCTCGTAGGGAGCTCCTGTTATGGAATCTTCTTACGCCAGGCCAGGAAGTTATGTGAAAGGTCTCTGAAGTGACCCAAGCTCACTCCCCAAGTTTCCCAGTGTGTCCAACCCCTCTACCCCCTCTCTCACCCCCACCAAGTTCCCCTCTCTCCCCGGCAAATGGCACAGCACCGTCTAACAAAAACACAGTCGGCATCGCAAACACATGTAATTTTAAATTTCTCATCCAGGAATGAAAAGCATTAAGGGACATTAATTTCAATAGTGTATTTTATCTAAACCAAGATATTCAAAATATTGTGCTTTCAACATGCGAGCAATATTAAAAACACTGAGATATGTTACGTTCTTCTCTTCCACACCAGGCCTTGGTGATCCAGCGTGCACTTTGCACATAAAACATACTCGGTTTTGGACCAGCCTCATTTCAAATGCTCCAATAACCCCACATGACTCGGGGTTGCATATTGGGCAGCACAGATGGAAGAACTGCTCCAAGTGCCACCCTCTGTGTTTCTAAGACACCGTCTGTGGAAACATTGGCAGCTTTTTCAGCCCTGTGGCTGCTTCTCCGAGGTCCTGAGACCCCCTCCAGGTAACCCCAAGGCTCTGAGCTGCTGAAGGGCTCAGCACTGTCTTTCTCACCTCTGCCTCTAGAGGGCAGCTTCAAGAGGTGTCTGTGTGAGCCCTCTCCTGTTGCTATCAGAAGGGACCAGACTAACCAAAACAAATCTTCAGGCACTTGGGGAAAAAAACCTCGCCAGCATCTGTTGGTGTTTGTTTTGTCAATGACAGCCTTTCTTACTGGGATGAGGTGGTATCTCAATGTGGTTTTGATGTGCATTTCTCCGATGATGAGTGAGGCTGAGCACTTTTTTCTGTGTCTGTTGGCTGCCTGTATCTCTTCTTCTGAGAAGTGTCTATTCGTGTCTTACACAATGGAATATTACACAGCCATAAAGAAAGACAAACAAATGGACTTCACAGCAACTTGGATGGGTTTAGAGTCGGTTATACTCAGCGATCTAGCACAGAAACAAACAGAGGACCATATGTTTTCACTCATAAGCGGACCTCGAACAATTATACTACTATAAGAAAGGGATTGGCAGTAGCAGGAAACTGTCAGGAGACGGGGGTGGGACTGGCAGCTGAGGGAAACTGCTAGGGGAGGGAGGGGCACACCTCATCTACAGGGATACCTGCATAATCAACGTGTGTACACCTAACCCTGAATTGTACCCCACATCTTTATAATAATATAATTAATTAATTGAATTTTTAAAACTTTTTTAATCCAGTTAGCAAGCACCATCACAGGAACTGGGTTCCTTTCGGCTGCTGCCTATAGCAAGACACATGCCCGTGAACTTGCTCCTGGGCAGCTGTGACCCTGGAAGACCCCTTCGGAGGCCTTGCACCAGAGAGCTCGTCTCCCCTTGTGCCACCAGCAGAAATAGCTGTCTAGGAAATGGCTAAGTAGCATGCGCCTCGTCCTTTGCCCCCACAGCCCTCGGGGCACCGCCTGCTCTCATGCATTTCAACCTGCCCTGTGAATGCTTATGCCTGGTACCCATCTCCCTTCACAGAGCTTGTGGGCCTTGGGAGATATGCCCAGTCCCAGGACCAGGGGCAGACCTGACTGGCCTTGGGACATCCCACCTCTCTTGACATTGCTTGGTCAAGATGGCGGGAATGGTCCAGCCAATGCATGGACCCAAGGAATGTGGGTCAATGAGATACAAAAGAAAGTTCCATGAGGGCTTCTGGGCAAGAAATTTCCTCTCTCTCCTCCACCTCTTTCTCCTCCTTCTTTTCTCTCTCTCTCTCTCTCTCTCTCTCTCTTTTCTTCCTGTCAATTGGAGTCTCGCTTTGTCACCCAGACTAGAATGCAGTCAACCATGCTGAAGTGCTGTGGGACAACCTCTGTCCTCAGGCGATCCTCTCGCCTCAACCTCTCAAGTAGCTGGGACTCCAGGCACACGCCACCATGCCCAGCTAATTTTTTAAATAATTTTTTGTAGAGATGAGTTCTCGCTATGTTACCTTGGCTGGTCTCAGACTCCTGGGCTCAAATGATCTTCCCGCCTCAGCCTTACCAAAGTGCTGGGATTGCCGGAGTGAGCCACTATGCCCAGTTCCTATCCCTTAAGAGTTAGCATGGGCTTGTGAGTTGGAAATAGGTTGGTTAAAAAATAAGTTGGCAGGATCTCAGCAGGGTGAATGCATAGTACTAGAAGAAAACCTTTCACCAAGCTGGATTGCCACAAGATGTGACAACTGAATCCCCGGAGATCTATCTCATCTCTCTGCTTTTCATAGTAATGATGTGGGTGAACAACTTGTTGGCTAGTTTCTCTATGTTTTTTTCAAATGTGTTTTCCAAACTATGTTGCCTATTTTATTGATGAGACTATTTTGATCGCAAATAATAAGAAATCTGTCTCAAACTGACGTAAGCCAATAAGGGAATATATTGGATCACATATTGATAAATGTAGGGATAGATTGCCTTCAGGGTATGGCTGGATCCAGGAGCTCAAGCAAGCTCGTTGACTCTTCAAACAAAAAAAAGCACACATGGGAAGAGACAGCTACTTCTGCCACCATGACTAGGGAAAGTTATGCAGGATGAAACCAACACACAGATATGAAATATCCTGGGAAACTGTACAGAAATAGAGCTGGAACCACTGGATTGTACTGACTCTGAAGTCCACTTTTCCATATCTCCAATTTCATGTTCAATACATTTCCTATTGTTTACGTAGTCTGTGACATGTAGTAGCTGTCTCCCTGACTGAAACAGGCACCAACACAAATTCTAGAATCTTCCTTACACTATCTATAGCTCCCAGTAGCAGGTGAACAAATGGAACTTCTTGGGATTATTTTTGTGCTGATATATGTGTTTATTTGGGGCAGGGGTGCTAGTATCCTATACCCCTAAAGTTAGGGTTGATGCATTGGATATATGCCAAACTGGGTAACCTGATGTGGGTAAAATAGGCAATCGTCTTACTTTGACGAGGATGGGGACACAGATTCAACTTGGTATTTAATTGGAAACATTCCGAAAAATCGGAGCAATCCCAGCATCCTACAGACCGAGTTTTCTACTACAAATGGCGGAAACAGCAATGCTGAAAGACTAAATCTTTGGGAATCTTTCTGTCTAGAGGACTTTCTCTGGTCCCTTGGTGTAGGTGGTATTCCCAGTTTTGTTGGGCTCCCAGAGGATGATGGGAAAATCCCCAGGCTACCTGGCAGGAGGTTGGTAGGCCTCACCCACAGCAGAGACTCGGGCTTGACTCAGTCTTCCCCACAGGCCGCTTCAAAAGCTCATATCTGCTGTGAGGGGAGGTGGAGTTCAGCACAGAGTGGACTGGAAGAACAGTCTTGTCCTGACATTGCGAGAACGGTTTTCTATTCCACAGATTCATTTGGCTTAAAAAAAGTTGGGTCCACTCTGCCTCCATTCATTTCTGGATGGTTCCTTTCTTGCCTGTCTTATGAGGATTGTTCCTGCACTTTCCATGATTTGCAAAACCCCAGCTCTAACCTCACTTTCTCACTCTGATAAGAGACCTGTCCTCCTACATTTTTAAAGAGCATCTAAGCCATTCAATGCCAATCAATGATAGTTTGCAAACCCCTCACCTCTCCATCTATCTATTTTTTTTATATCACTCTCAATTCAGAGGAAGGTTCTCATCTTTGCCAGTATTGCCTCTTTCTGAAACTGTAATTTAATTTAGTCTTTAGCCTGTGGCAACTTGCTTTCTCAGTAACTTGTGTAAGAAAGAGTCTCCTCTAGAGCTTATAAGTCAGGGGCTCTCAGCCATGCTTCCTGCCCGTAAATCCTGGCTCCACCACTTCCTAGCAAGGTGATCTTGGAAAAGTTAACTTAATTGCCTGATCTAACGTATTTTAGGCATATTTCTGACACCATGAGAATCAAAGTAACTGATGTATGCAAAGCACTTAAAACATTAAGGGCATTGAATGTTAAAACATAACATGTCACATAATAAGTACCCAATAAGTGTGGCACTGTAAAGGCTTTGTCATAAAGAACTTAAAATGTTGTTTTTTACATCATAAAATCTCAATAACTGTTAGCAGTTATTTTACTGTTTTCATCATACTGTTACTCTTGGCTACTTTCACCAAGAGTCGATCAGGGACTTGGGAAGAGAATAGAACAGATTTGTGCTGGCACAGGTCTGGGTTTAAATGTTATGTCTGTTACTTCCAAGTGCTGACCTTTGTTGAGTCACTTACATACACTGATTTTCAGTTATCTCATGCAAAGAATGAGGTTAAGAACGTCTACCTGGAAGGTTTTGGTGAAGATGAGTAATATTCGTGGTAAAACACATGCTGTTTGGTAGGTGTTTAACATGACTGCCATCACGATGTCCTTCCAGTGAGCACTTTTAATAAGATGATTCAGTCGGGGAGAATGCCATACGATCGACTGATACACAGTTTGGATTGTCAACTGACAATGCTATCAGCACATTAATGGAGACAACTGCAAAATTATCAATTTTGTGGAATTTCCTTTGTAACAAAGGTACATCTTTTTATTTTTATTTCATGTTCAAAATTCTGAAATTTTATTTCATGTTCAACATTGGAAAATCCTGTGTGTAAAAAGAAACACACACACACACACACACACACGCACACACACACACACACACACTTACACATAAATATTTCTAACAATTGGCTGAGAATATACACAACCAAATACAAATAGCTATGACAGGCTGAACGCAGAGTCTATCAGCATCAAATTGACTCAATTTACTGATTGGTCACATTTTTCCACTCGGAGTATTTGGGTATTATGGACAAATCCCTTGGCCACTCCCCCCCCACACACACACACCATACACAATGCATTGAGTGTAATCTGATTCTCCTACTTGTGCACTGGAACAATCTCTGTTGTCAGATGTGTCTTGCACACCAGCAGAATTGGCATCCCTTATACATCACCCCAATGCACTTGCCCCTTTGAACTAGAACTTAGAGCAGGCACTGCAGGGAAATGGGCAAGCTGAGAGGCTCCATGAACTTAAAAGAGTTCAAATAACTTGACGTTGCATTTCAAAGTACTTTTCATTGACAGAACCTGCCGAGTCTTTGCAAAGCTATGCATGATAAAGCAATTCATGATTGTTGTTAAGAAAAAAGTTGTCCTAAGGAGCTGCAAATACTCACTGGCAACACAAAGTAAACAAATACAGAAACCCAAAGATGAAAGCAAAAGTGAGCCCTCATCTTTAGAGGAGAGAGATCAAGTTGCAGTGGACAAAGCAAATGATACCCTAGGGTGTTAGTCACTTGAGGGGGGCCTTGATAATTTTCTCCTCAGAGACTTTTTTTTGGAAAAGGTTCTCTTAGTCTAAAAGCTCTTTATCACATAAGACAAGAATGCACAAGACATGTTCTACTTTCCTGGAACAATCTGTAAATTGACACTGAAGGATAAGCTGACCCAGTGGTATTTGCATTAGACAAATGTTCCAATTGTTATTTTTCAATGTTTGGGTTTTTCTAAACCGAAAACATGCTTTACCCCAAGCTCTCTCCCCCTGGATTTCAACAAGTCATGTGTATTTGGAGGGAAATTGAATCCATATGCGTATAATCTATTTGCACTTAAAACATTAATGTGTTGTTTTGTAAGATTATTAATGTGACCAAGAAACCCTCCGAGCATCTTTAGAACTCTGCTTGTCACACTGCAGAAGTTCTCATTCTATAAAGAGGTCACATTTGCCCCTGGGCCCTGGAACCTGACCTTATTATAAGTTTATAAACCAGATGCCTGAGACCATTCTTATTTAATGGGTTGATGCCACACGAATTCTCAACTTCAAGAAAGGAAATTGGCTTATAAATGGGCCACCAAAAAAGAAAGAATCTGAGAACCACTCCTGTCTTGTCTAATATTGGAGTGAGATAACAGGAGATGAATTGAGAATAAAAATATGCCCTATAGACACAAAATAGAGGGATGATTGAAAGCTTTGGATAGATTCAATATATATAGGGATGGGGATTATAAGAAATACTAAAGGACAAGAAGAAAAATAAATCCTGCCCAGGGGGCCAACAATGGGCCACACACCTGAAGGGCTTACCCTCACAGATTCTTACAATAATCGTTTTAAATATCACAACTGTAGAGGGAGAGAAACTTAAGCAGATTATTACAACATACTGATGATGTTTTATACAGAGCTGAAGCAAGACAAATAACAATCCTTGAACTGAGCTCCCTGCAAAGACTTGCCAGAGTTTCCAATGATACATCTAGGACATAAACTACAGGACTCCCTGACCCTGACCATGGCCAGGCAAAAGAAGGTCTCAGGAGCAAGCTCCTGTTTTGAATATCCCGGTTAAATTGTTTCTTCAAGCAAGACTAAGACCAGTTACAAGTCTAGCATACCACAATATAAAAATTAAAATCAACTGTGATGGTTGCAAATGTTATGCTTAGAGAATTTTATATAAAGTACATCAAGTTTAATTTTTAAGAAAGCATATAGGGAATTTTGTCATCTAATGAGTGCTGACAGCCCAGCAGGATGTCTTGGGGGCCTCTCTTTGCGAATATTTGCTGTGGATCGGACAAGCCACACACATGGAGCTGAGCTGGAAGACCTTAGTCAACGGCCAGACGCTGGACAGAACTGAGAGTGATTGCTAGTTTTCACACAGATGCCTTTTTCTGATCTTCAGTGAGACAATCAATGCTGAACACACAGAAGTGAGAGTAAGTAAGAGATTAGAACACACGCGCACGCACACTATCACATTGTCATTTCCTTACCATGCCAGAAACCACATTTGAACTCACTGCATCCTGACACAACATGCCCGTGTGTGTACAAGTTGCACCTCAACTCTCCTGAACACAGTCAGGAGGCAGAGGGGTGCTCACTTCAGTGGCACATATGCTAAAACAAGAGGCCGAGTGGTGAGCTCTAGAATCTGATGAGCAACGATCACCTACACCCCAGCCATCTCATACGCAATCAGCCACTTTCCATAGGACCAATCATTTTACTTATTAGTCACTTCACATATAACCAACTTACACGCAACCAGTCACTTTACATACAACTAGTCACTTTGTGTACCACCAACCATTTTACATACAACTGGCTTTCAAGAGTGTCCTTTGTGGGAGGGAAAACTCACACACTTTGAATGTCTTCTCCATCAAGGACTTTACACAGATTAATTAAGTCCTTTAATCCACCCAAAGAGCCTAGACTGCTGTTTTGAAGCTTGCCCTTTTTCACTTTCCAAAGCATTACAAAGACTTCCATGGTAAAAATGGGAAATAATTCTACAAGTTTTCAATGGTCACGTGGTGTTGCACTGAATGAATGTACTAGAACTTATTTAATAATCTCTTATGCTGAGCATTTATGAAATTTCTAAGGTTTTGAGATCATGCAACAATAACTCTTTTAACTGGATTTTGTCCACCTCTATAATAATTTTTATCAAACTGCATTACTAGAAAGAAGTTTCTGGTACATTTTTTAAAATTTTGATTCAGACATCAAATTATTTCTTGATGTGTGGAATTAATGGGTATCTCCTGCCCTGAGTGTATACATCTTCTTACAAAACTATGACCTCCTTTGAATTTGTGATTTTATCTGCTTCTCCATTCCTACACGTGACCACTAATTATTACACCATTGTTATTCATTATGACATACATTTTGTTAATGTGTGGCCCTTATCATCTCTTTATTATAATTGCCAGAGTTCTAACTCATTGGCTCTTTTTATTTGCTTTTTAATGAAAAAGAGTCAACTCTTGAATTTATCAGTTGTATGCTTTTCATCTCTTGCATTCACTTCTTTTTACTTTTATGTCTAAAATTCTTTTTTTGATTAATTTAAAAAATTCTAATAAGTGGGATTTTTTAAAAAAACATTTTCATTTAATGAAAATATTTTAGGTCATGAATATGCCTTTGAGAACTGTTTTGAGCTCATCCTACCAATTTTTGACACGCAATATTTCCATTTTCAAATAGACTATATAATTGTGGTTTGATTATCTGTTTGAGTTTATAAGTTAGAAGAGTAAATTGAATGTCCAAGTATTCAGAGGGTTTTGTTATGTTTGAACTTGTGTTACCAGTTTCTGGTATTGCTTTCTGATGATTCAAGAACTGGACCTGTGTAGCACTGTCAAGAACCCAGGCCTCTTCTCTGCCAATTCCCCCATCATTTGTTTATTCCTTTTCACATTTGTGAGGTCACTTAATGGCCAAAAGTTGGCTGCTACATTCAATGTCAGTGTTCATGGCAGGGACATGGAAGGGGATCAGTGCCAGCCACGGCAGTTTCCTTTTATCAGGAAGACAAATGCTTTTCCAGAAAGCTCTTTGGCATATTTCCACTCAAGTCACTTATTAGCTCAAACCAGAGAGGCTGGGGACAGTGAGACAAGGATTATAATGATTGACTTGTTTATTGTCCAGGGCTAGGCACATTAACACACTAAACAAAATCAAGATTCTCTCAAGAGGAAAGAAGAAGAGCTCGATTTTGGTAGGAAGCAGCTGATAATAACAAAATAAGAACAATCCAGCATTTTAAAGTAATAACATCATTAATTTTTTAGCATTCTGTAGCTTCTTTGTAAAGAATAGTTTGACATTGAAAAGTTTTATAATTACATTTGCAACTTAAATCTGTTCACATGTAACATTTATCCTCAGATCTTTCAGATCACAATTTTCCTATTCTTGTATTCTTTGCTCTGATTTATCTCTTACCAGATGAATGATATGATTTTCAGGAAGAGCGTGATTCTTGTATGTGTAACACAACTTAGCAAGGTATAAAATTCTGACGTGTCAAGCTTTATTCTGCTAAATTTTTAAGACTTTGCTTATGCTTCTTTTCTGTCTTTCAGGTTTTGAAAAGAAATTTGACCAGCTTAATTATTAGTTATTAGTAGATAAACTGTGCAGGTGACTAGTGTGATTTTTTCCTGCCTGGGGCAATGCTTTATTTTTGTAATGTACTCTGAAAAATGTCTTTGGGAGAAGTCCAATTGTGAATCTCTTTGCATAAATTATGCCCAGATGTCTTTATCCAGTTTGCAGATCCAAGTCTTACTTCAAAACAAAACAAATTCTATTACTCCTTTGATTATTATCATTGTTTCTTTTTGTCCTCATAAAATATAAATAAAACTTTGGAATGGTTTTATATGCCCTCTACATTTATTTTATTTTTATTACTCTTATCTCTTTTCACTTTCCTATAAACTTTGGGAGAATTTCTCAAGTTTATCCTCTATGTTTTTGATTCGGTTTTCTATGTTACTGATTTTTTGCTATTTCCAAGGAAGATTTAATTCTATCATTGCATTTTAGTTTGATATCTGATCAACAATGTTGTAGTTTAATCTGTTTAATAATTTAACAAAGTAGGTGCTATTTTAATACCAATTTTACAGATGAGGAAACTAAGACAAACCAAGGTTAAGTGACTTTTCCAAGCTTGCACAACCCATACAACACAGAGCCAGGTTTTGGTTCCAGAATCTACATTATAAATAACACTTTTCATTTCCCTCACAATCTCTCTCTTTCTCCTCTCTTCCTCTCGTTCCCTCTCTTTCTCCTTCCCTCTGTCTCTCCCTCCTTCTGTACCTTCTGTCTCTCTCTCTCATACACACCATTTCTCCATATCTAGCAGTATAATGAGGCCTAGGTTTGGGACTGGTATTAGGGTTCTTTTCTATAACAACACCAAGTGAATCACAGATCCAGTCTTAGAGCCAGTGGGAAAGGGGCCGTTATCTTTGCTCTCTCTTTGCACCCCACGTAAACAGATATATGCAAGTCAAAGTTTTAGCAGCACTGTAACTCTTTCCACTTCCTTTCCAAGTTGGGGTGCCCAACACCTCCTTCATCTTTAAGCAGAGAGGCCATCTTTGGGCTGCTGATGTTCATGGTGTGCTGTGTGTTTCCAGTATCCAAAGGAATCATCTCTCACCTGCCTTCATCTATCCTGATATCAGATCCTGGGAGACTGCAGCATCAGCCCCTGCCTGCTTTCTAATTTCTGCTCGTCTTCTGGCCCACAGACACGTGGATCATTTTGTGTGACAACAACTGTGTCTTTTAGGTTCTTATTTTTGCAAATGCATGTTGTATTCTCTTTCCTGTTATGTAATGGATGCATGAAACTTGAAATCATTATACCAACTTTACCAAATGTTCAGTGAATCTCCTTGAGATGTGTCAGGAGACTTTCTGTAAGTCTACATTTTATTTTTCTATGGTGTTTTTCTTCTACTCCATGTGCTGTTGCCATTTTTCCTTTTTTACTGATCTTGGAACAGTGGATTCAACAGTGGATTTCTCCCTTGACATTGTCTCTTGTTCATGTAAATGTGATTAGAAAATCCCTTTGGATCCACAACTGGAGGATGAATTGAGGTGAATACTCTTTAGCCTGATGCCCAGTGGGTGGACCACGTCTCACCAGTGCAGTTGCCTTGTACTTAGACATTTTCTGACACCCATTGCTAGTCCCTTGTCCTGACAAATTAACTGCAGCCTACCCTTCCTACATCTGGACTCACTTATAACACTGCTTTTTGAGATTTAAGCTTCCAGAAGGAACAAGTCTGTCAGACCTCTCTTGCGTCTTCTCACTCCCTCCATACATTTTGCCTAGTATTTTCCTAGGAGTCAAAACTCCAAATAAATGAAGAAAGGGCATGACTGATGGGGTAAAGAGTTCTATGGAGAGACATTCCTGAACCAAAAGGGAGTCTTTGTACAACTGTTTCGTGGCCACACTGGTTTCCATTTGAATAGAACTTATATCTCTGAACTAGGGTACGACATTGAGAAAGGAACCACAGATCTCTCTATCCCATCTAAAACAGTCTGTTGAATCCACTTCAGCTAGAAAAGCACATGCAGTTCCACAGTTATGGTTTTATTTACATTCTATAATGGGTGGAATTTCTTCCAAGATGCTGGCAATATGTTGGCTGTCAGTTTTCATTTTGTTCAAATGGTCATTCTTTTTGCTGTCTTTATGGTGAGGTCCCATCAGGATTTATTAGCCAAATAGCCTTAAATCAGACATCTAATGCTGATTTTGTCTTTAAACACAATTTTGTCTGCAACAATTACCAATTTGTAAGGTCCTGTTTCACCACATTGGCAAGAAAATGTTGATTCTTTCCCTTACAGTAGATGCCCTAAAAATCTTTATCAAACTACACAGAGCCCACCTGTTGAAACTCCTTATTTACTTGGCAGTATGAAGTCAGTTCTTTTGGGGAGTCATTGTGGTCCAACTTAAATGCCAAAACTCAGAAGCCTCTTTGAAATCAGAAGTCTTAGCTTGTATCCCTTGCTCAGAACTGTTTTTTATGGCTCTTTTCAAGCATTTAGAAAAAAGTTACCCCTTCGGCAAGAAACTTTGCTACTTTCTATCAAACAATTGTTAGATTATACTAGTTTTTGATGAACAAAACCCTTTACTGTCATTTGCCAGAAATTTGTCAAAATATAGAAATGTATAATACTGTTGATGGTAATGATTCCCCTTAGAGTTGTACACTACACAACCTACACAACGTGAATGACAACCCTGCTATTATGTTCTTGTTGAGAAAACTACTTTTAGAGTTCACAAGAGGGTTTATGGTTAAAGATAGTAGGTGGAAAATTATTTACATTCCTGAAACTGAACTAAAATGAAAGCAAAAGAAAAATGTTTAAAGCATTTGCTCACAGGAACAAAGAGCACAAGAGACAGCAACAGGAGGAATGATAAATGACCCAGTGGAAGTAAAAAAATCTGAATACTATACTGCCAGTGGGAATGGCTGAATGAAAAATATTTGCACATGGTACTTCCCTAAAGTTTAGAGATTTGCAGCACAAGCTAAATATAAATTTGGATATGACAAGAGAGTTGGAAACAGGATGGTTATTTGAAATTCTGTATGCAAAACATTTAGATTACTGGGTACAATGGCTCACACCTGTATTCCCAACATTTTAGGAGGCCAAGGTGGGAGGACTGCCTGAGACCAGGAGTCCAAAGTCAGTCCAGGCAGCATAGTTAAATCTCATCTCTACAAAAAAAGTAAAAATAAAAAGCTAGGCATGGTGGCATACACTTGTAGTCCCAGATGCTCTGGAGACTGAAATAGGAGAATTATTTTAGTTCAGGAGGTCAAGACTGCAGTGAGCCGGGATTGAATCACTGTATTGCAACGGAGGTGATGGAGAGAAGCCCTGTCTCAAAAACAACAGCAACAAATCATTTATTTTCCTACACAGCTCCCACTCAGCACACCTTGACCTCAGCATCTCCTCACCTTGGTAGAAGCCTGGAGGCTTATTCCCAGAACCACCTTTTTAAGGTGGGATTGGGGGGAGTCTCTGAGATGGTGGACACCAGGCTCTGTTAGAAATGGGATTGCCCATGGAAAAATATACCTAGCTATTGAATGTCGGGACCGTAAATCCTCTATTATCAAGAATCCAGGCAGTCGGGCTTGTATCCTACAGTGGACTAAAGGTTCTTTGCTTAAAATTGTACCCCACAACTTTATAATAAAAAATAAATAAATAAAATCTAAGCATCCTGAGTAAACAATGTTCATGGAAGTTGACATGGTGGGTTTTCAGGTCATCGTCTTGGGTGTTCCAAGGGTGAGAAGTGCTAGTTGCCTTTCAAATTTTGAGGACCTCTTACTTAAATATGAACAGACAACCAAGGATCACCAGGTATTTGAAGAAAGCCTCAAACATGGAAAATAGAGACCATCGCTCACAAACAGCAAAATCAGCTTGGAGGAAGCAGAAGCTATGCAGTGACTTGAGAAAGAAGACCACCAATAATCTCTGAGGGACTAGAGAAGATATCTGTTCCTTAAAACACAATAAAAGAACGATTTTCCTTTAAAAATGACATTCTAAGAAAAAAATCCTGTAGACTAAAACTATTGTAGAAAAAATTTAAAAATTTCAGTAGTGATGTCAGACTTTAAATCTGAGAAATATCTGAAAAAGCAGACTGAAAAAAAAGAGAAAGAGGAAAGAAAAGACAAGAAGCCCAGAGGATCAGTCTAAGATGACTAAAATTGGAAAAGTACAAGCTCTAGAACAGAGAGTAGAAAAACTGAGGGAAAGCATGGAGATGGAGAGCAATGTGGACACAGAAAACAAGGAAATAAAAGCCAAGTAAGTTGTTAGTTCTAAGGCAAATGTAAAGTCGTACTCCAAAGTTACATTTCTCACGTGTCTCAGTTTTAAACCACGTTTACATAATAACCACTGGCCATGTACAACATGCATGGGGCTGGGGCAAGGCAGGGTGAGAGACAGTAAATCATCACCTTCCATAACAGTGGCGAGCAAGGGCTCAAAAAATGCCTGAAACTAAAAAATTAAGAAGTACATTATTTGGAGAGATGGAGATCAATACTTCACAAAATGAAACCGGCCAGGTGCGGTGGCTCATGCCAGTCATCTCAGCAGTTTGGGAGACAGAGGCGAGAGGACCGCCTGAGCCAAAAGGTTTGAGACCAGCCTGGGCAACTTGGCGAGACCTCATCTCTACGATAGATTAAAAATTAGCCCACTGTGGTGGCATGCTCCTGTTGTCCCGGCTACTTGGAAGACTGAGGTGGAAGAATTGCCTGAGCCCAGCAGGTCGAGCCTGCAGTGGCCATGAGCATGCCACTGCATTCCAGCCTGAGCGACAGAGTGAGACTCCGACCCCCAAAAAAGTGAAAATAAGAATCTCTCAGAAACAGGAAAAGAGGAGGGTGTAAAGGTTGCAGTTATGCCGTTTGTTACTGTGTGTTTTGTCAACAACCTTTGAAAACTATTTGATTATTCAAATTATGTAAAGTATCATCTTAATTTCTAAGTAAAAACTTTTTTGAAAAATCAATGCAAATAGAATCATGAAAGGAAAATCACAGATAGAGACCTAAGAAGATAAACTAGAAGGTATTAGGGAAAGATGGCTGCCGAAGGGAAAACATAGAAGAAGAGACAACCCCCACTTCTACCCTTCACCCCCAGAATCATCCTGGAGTTGGGAAGGCATTGTCAATGGAGCACACTGAGAACTGGAATGCAGGACCATGTGGCCAAATGCCATCTAGATGTCGGATCCTGTTAAGAGTGGCACTTCCGGTTATGCATGTGTGCCCTCCTTTGAATGAGCTGGGAATGGAGAACCAGTAGACGTCGCTTGCAGACAGCCTGCATTCAAAGAAGAGTAAGAAAAGGCCAGTTCTCACGCCCCTCGCTGCACCTATATGAGTCAGTGCTGGCTTTCCCACATCCTTTACTCCCCCCAGTGGGATTCTTCGGGCTCCCATGCCATTCTGGGGCTGGTGGTGCCTGCTGTTATCCCAAAAGTGGTCACAAATTCTACAATTACTCTACAGCGTGTGGGCATGTGGGATGACGTTACCAAATTTTACAAACTTGTGAAAGTATGAAAACACTTTTGCTCCAAGGCCTAAGCACCTTCATCAACTCTCTGGTCACAGACGGATGTGGCTTGACCCCTACATCAAAAAAGTAGAACAACTTCAGATAAACAACTTAATGATGTATCCTCAAAGAACTAGAAAAGCAAGCAAACCAAACTGTAAGTTGGTAGAAAGAAATAGATAACAAAGATCAGAGCACAAATAAATGAATTAGGGATTTTAAAAGATAGCAACCTGGATGGAACTAGAGTCTATAATACTGAGTGATCTCTCACAGAAACAAAGATCTGAGTATAACATGTTCTCACTCATATAGTGGACCTTGAACATCTATCATAATACTATAAAAAAAAGATTGACAGTGGTGGGGAACTATGGAGGGGTAGGGAGGGGAAGGGAGGTGGGACTAACGGTAGTGAATATCTGTCTGGGGATGGGGAGACACCCCCTATTAACAAGGGTGCCTGAACGATGCACATTTGTATACCTAACCCTTAACTGTACCCCACAATTTTATAATAAAAAATATGTTAAAAAAAGAAAAAAATCAGCAAAAATAAAAGTGAAAGATCTCTACAGCAAAAAAACATAAAACACCGATAAAAGAAATTGAAAAGGACACAAACATGGAAATACATTTCATATTTATAAATTGGAAGAATTAATATTGTCAAAATGTCCATACTACCCAAAGTGATCTACAGATTCAATGCAATCCCTACCAAAGTATCAATGACACCTGTCAAAGAAATAGAAAAAAATTCAGCCAGGCTCAGTGGCTCAACCTGTAATCCCATGTTTTGGGAGGCTGAGGTGAGTGAACTGCCTGAGCCTGCGGGTTCGAGACCAGCCTGGGCAACAGAGTGAGACTCCAACTCAAAAAAAAAAAAAAAGAAACAGAAAAAATTTCATAAATTCTTATGGAACTACAAAAGACCTGGAGCAGCCAAAGCAATCCTGAGAAAAATAAATAAAACCAGAGTCATCATACTACTTGACTTCAAAATATACTACCAAGCTACAGTAACCAAAATAGCGTGGTACCAGCATGTATACAGACACATAGATGAATGGGAAAAAATTGAGAATCTGGAAATAAATCCATATATTTACAGCCAAGAGAAAGGCGCCAACAAGAATATAATGGGGGAAAGGACTGTCTCTTCAGTAAATGTTGCTGGAAAAATTGGATGTCTATATGCAGAAGAACAAATCTAGACCCCTATATTTTATCATATGCAAAAATCAACTCATAGTGAGTTGAAGATGTATATGGAAGAACTGAAACTATGAAACTATGAAAAGAAAGCATAAGGGACATGTTTTAGGATGTTGGTCTGAATAAAGATTTTATGGCTAAGATCTTAAAAGCACAGAAAGCAGAAGCAAAAATAGACAAATGGGGTTATCTACATGTGATCTGAACAGACATTTCTCAGTAAAAAGACATACAGGGCCAGTCTTGGTGGCTCAGCCTGAAATTCCAGCACTTTGGGAAGCCAAGGTAAGCGGATTGCCTGAGCCTGCAGGTTCGAGAATAACCTGGGCAACTTGGCGAGACCTCATCTCTACCATAAAAATCAAAAAATTAGCTGGGCGTGGTAGCGTGTGCCTGTAGTTCTGGCTATTTGGAAGGCTGAGGTGGGAGGATTGCCTGAGCCCAGCAGGTCGACGCTGGGGTGGCCGTGAGCGTACCATTGCACTCCAGCTTGGGCGATGGAGTGAGATTCCAACTCAAAAAAAAAAGACATACAAATGGCCAATAAACATGTGAAAAGAAAAGGGTCAACATCACTAACCATCAGAGAAATACCACAGCGTGATATCGTCTCACCATGTTAGAATAGCTATTATCAAAAAGACAAAAAATACCAATGCTGGTAAGGATGAGGAGAAAAGGCAACTCTTATTGTGAGTGTGAAAGTAAATTACTACAGACATTATGGAAAACAGCCTCAGACCACTAAAAGTAGAACCACCCCATGGTTCGGCAGTCCCACTCCTGGGGATGTATCCAGAGGAAGGGAATCGGTTTGTTGAAGAGATCTCTGCACTGTCATGCTTACCACAGCACTATTCACAACAGCAAGATGTGGAATTAACCCAAGTGTCTATCCACGGGTGAATGGACAAGAAAATGGGGTGTATACAGGCACAGTGGAATACTCTTCAGCCACAGAAAAGAATTAAATTGCATCATTCCTAGACACATAGGTGAGCCTGCAGGGCATGAAGTTACGTGAAATAAGCCAAACTCAGAAAGATGAATGCCACATGGTTCCACTCACATGTGGAAGCTAAAAAAGTTGATCTCATAGAAGTAGATTGAGCAGGATATTGGTTACTAGAGATGGGGAAACGTGGGGAGGTGGGAGGACGGGTGATGACCAGAGAAGGGTGGTACAAACGTACAGCCAGGCCACGCACATTGACTCACGCCTGGAATCCCAACACTGCAAGGCTGAGGCAGGATGATCACTCGAGTCCAGGAGTGCGAGATCCTGTCTCTCAAAAAAATTTTAAAAACTACTCAGGTTTGGTGATGCACTCCCGTTGTCCCAGCCACTTGGGAAGCAGGGGTAGAAGAGGTTGAGGCAGGAGGATTGGTTGTGCCCAGGGATTTGAGGCTGCAGGGAGCTAGGATCCCACCAATGCACTCTCACCTGGGATACTGAGCAAGAACCTGTCTCAAAAAAGTTTTAAAAACTACAACAAGACAGAAGAAATAAGTTCTCGTGTTCTAGATCACTGCAGGGTGACTATAATTAGCAATTTATTGTATATTTCTGAATAACTAGGAGAGAAGATTTTTAATGTTCCCAACACAAAGGCATGATTAATGTCGAAGGTGATGGATACGTTGATTGCCCTGGTTTAATCATTATGTGTTGAATACATGTGTCAAAATATCACACCATATTCCATAAATACATATGATTATATGTCAATTAAAATAACAATTAAAAATAAAAATTAGTATATAGAAACAGACATAAAGAATGGGGTGGCACTCATCTTTTGTTTTGTCTGATAATATATTGCATATCAGAGTTTGCTGAGAGGAGCCAACGTGCATGATTAGGCAGGCACCCTAGCGTACAACAGGGTCCCAGACACTTTTAAGAATCTGTTAGGAGATGAACTTTCAACCCAGAAAAATGCAGAAGGGAAGTTATGCCTCAAGTTTCAGGGGTTTAGGCTTTCCCATTTGTCTTTTTTGTTATCAGTCATATTTTTTGGTGTCATATTGATGAAATCATTACCTGGACCAATGTCATGAAGGCTTTTCCTATGTTTTCTTCTGAGAGTTTTATAGTTTTGGGTCTGATGCTTAAGTATTTAATTCATTTTTAGTTGATTTTTGCATCTGGTGTAGGGATCCAATTTCATTCTTTTGCATGTGGATATCCAGTTTTCCCAATACCATTTCTTGAAGAGATAATTCTTTGTGTATTCTTGATACCCTTATTAAAGATAAGCTGTCTGTATATACGTAGGATGATTTCTGGGCTCTCTCCTCTGTTCCACTGGTCTATATGTCTGTCTTTATGCTCATACCACACTATTTTAGTTACTGTTGCTTTGTAATATATCTTGAAATCAGAAAGTGTGATGCCTTCAACTTAGTTCTTCTTTCTCAAGATTGATTTAGCTGTTCAGGGTCCTTTGTGTTTCCATATGAATTTTGGAATTGCTTTTTATATTTCTGTGGAAAAAAAGTTATTGGGAGTTTTATAGGGATTCACTGAATGTATAGATCACCTTGGGAAGTATGGCTATTTTAGCAATATTGAGTCTTCCAGTCCATGGCCACAGATGTCTTTCCATTTGTTTGTGTCTCCTCTAATTTCTTTCATCAGCGTTGTGTAGTTTTAAGTGACCAAGCATGATTCTACTTATGTGACGCATCTAAAATAGTGAAATTCATAACCAGAGAGTAGAATGGTGGTTGCCGGGGGCTGGTGATGTGGAATAACTAATCAATGGGCATAAAATCTTAATTATACAAGATGAATTAGTTCTAGAGATCTCCTGTACAACATTGTTCCTAGAAATAATAGTACATTATTGTACACTTGAAAATTTGTTAAGAGGATGATCTCATGTTGTGTGCTCATGATAGTAAAGCAAATTTTTTTTAATTTAGGGGTTTATAGACTCCCTAAAAGCCCCTCTTGGCCTGTTAACTATCAGATATGAATTCAATATTTTGATAATACAAGGGAAGACCCCCCCAAAATCTGAAATTATCTTTTGCAGGGCAGGCCCCTTGCAGTACAGGCTTGCCCGCTGGGCAAGTGTTCTAGGAACCCATTGGCATCGGTGGATCAGACAGCACTGTTGTGAGAGGCTGCATTCAATCAGCTTCAGTGAATTTTTTTTTTTTTTTTTAGATTCTTTCAAACATTTGCCCATTTCATGACAGCTGGTTTACAAGCACACCTGCTCATACCACGCAGAGTGTTCAGCAGTTTTTTTTACCAAAAACGGCATGACCCCCATTTCCCAGTCTCCCTATTCACCCAATCTTGCCCCAACGACTTTTTTGTTTATTTCCCTGGATGGAAAAAGCTCTCAAAGGGGAATGTTTTGCCAATGTGGAAGAGGTGAAACAAAAAGCGGCAGAAGCATTAAAAGGCATCAAAATGGACGAGTTCAAAACCTGTTTTGAGCAGTGGGAAAAACATCTGGGTAGATAGTGTATTGCCTCAAACAGAGAGTACTTTGAAGGGGACTGAAGTTTAAATGTAAGAATAAATGCACAATTTTTTATAAATAAATTTTGGGCTTTGGGGGTTCTTCGTAAAAAGTAGGCAACTTTGCAATCTTGCTAAGGGAATTTTCAAACCCCCATGTGACCGGAGGGCTTTTTAGTGGTTAACTACTGTCTGCTCCTGGGTATTTTCTGTCCAGGCGAAGCATCACGCTTGCAACGGCCCGTAGGTTCCTGTAGTAACCATTGCTCAACAGCGAGGCCTGACTCATTCACTGTGACAAACTCCCATGCCTCAGAGGGTTGCTTCAAAAGATTGTAAAACCAGGACAATGAGCAGAGGAAAAAAATAGGGAGGATGTCTGTTAAATAAAAGAGTGTGACTGTCCCCCAGTTTACAATTTACAGCTGTTTGTGACAACAAACAGGATGTCAGGTCGTGCCCCTTTCAAAGGGTGTGTAAATCAAGGGAAGGGCCATTGTGACACTGAACAACACCAGAGACACCAGTTGCCATCACAAGTCACTGCACAGGATGAGATGGTTGCTGTCCGGAAGCCTAGAACTGGCAAGATCACGTGCATCAACGCCCAGGGGATTTGAACTCTCTATCCAACATCCAGCAATCGGGATTTGGTGGTGTTCTGGGACGACTTGCAACACTTGACTCCTTTTTGCAAGTCTTTCATGCTGTTTGATACAGTCATTGGTTTAGCTCTGTGTGCAACATAATTGGATCTGAGCCTTTGCCTTTCATATCCTTTTAGAGTTCAGGTTCATTGGCTCCTCTGAACATTATCATTCTTTGATTTGCGATTCATTTGTTTCTCATATGAGTTTGCATTGCTGCAGCTCTGTTCTCTGGTATGTGATGGTCTTGGGTCCAACTTTATGCGCACTTGTATTCTAAAAGATTCGATGACAGTCCCAGATAGCTGGTGTTTATGAAGAAAGCCGGGACGCTGCAGGATCGCTAAGCTTGTACTGATTTAGAATCGCATCTTTGAAAAAGCAAAAACAAAAAATGCCTTTTCTAAGCCAAGGACATCATGATAAGTTTTTTTAAATGATCAAATGAGTAATTAGCGTCGAACGATTTGGACTTCAGACCACAGAGGAATTCTCCTAGAAAAGAGCAGGCATGATGAGCTTTCTTCTTGTACATAAATTTGATCCTGTGTGTCTTGGAAGAAAATTATTTTTAAAAATCATATTAGACAGATTAGACCTCAGTTATTAGCTAGCCATAGGCAGTACATTTGAAATCTAAAGCCTCTGTCTCTAATCACTACCCAGCAAGCACTTTGTTCTGTGATTATAGGCAAGTTGTTTGACCTCTTGGTGGGTCACATTTTCTCATTTGCAGAAAGTGTGCATTAGTATCAGCAATCACGAAAATGGTCCTGAAACCCCTGCAAAGTCCTGAGCTGAAGCAATACTGTCCTTCTTTTATAAGCTGTGGCTACTGAAGTTTGGCACAAGTAGGCGACTTGACACGTTTCTTATATTTATGAATGAATGAGTGAATGAATAGGTGAATAGATTATTCCAATGGCTTTGCCATTATTTTTCATGCAGCAGCCCTAGAATTTCATATATATATGTACATATATATAAATACTCTTAAACACACTCTTTTGTGTGTGTATATATGTATGCATATGTGTGTATACAGAAAGTGCCAAAAAACACATATGCACATTTTAAGCAGGAAAAAACTGTATTAAAATTGTAATACCCACATCCCAATGAAGTTAGTCCGTGGCAAAGTGTGAGCTCAGCCTCTGATTTTATACAGCATGTGTAAGATCTCCTTGAACCTCAAGTCTCCCAATCAAAGTAACAGGAACATTGCTATCTTAGCACAATCAAAAAAAATATTCTTTTTTTGTGACTAACTGGCCAATTTGTAATTGAAAGTTCAAACATTCTCTGAGACACCTGGAAGCAGTAACAGCTTCTAATCATTTTCACTTAAATTTCAAGCTTGCACAAACTTGGAAGAAAAGATCAAAATAATAGAACAACAAAAGCCAAACAGAGGTGATTTTATTGACATTAGAATGTAACTCAGTTTTTAAAACGCTTGGACAGCAAAACTCACAAGCCACAGAAGTCCTTCTGCTTTGTTCTATGGCTCCAGTTCAAAGGTGGGACTCAAATGTCTCATAATGTAATAATCTAGACATTGCAAGAGTTCTGATAAGGCCATGAGATAGATGACGGAGTTGAAGCTTGAGGGCTGGAAGGGAGTTTGAGGTCTTCTATTGGATGACAAAGTCAAGGCTATACTTTCTCCAGAGGCCTGGGGGGAGAATCTGGGTTTCGACCCTCTTCGGGCTTCTGGTGGTTGCTGTTTTCTTTGGTTGTGACCACATCACTCCAGTCTCTACCTCTGTCTTCATGCAGCCTTCTCCTTTGTAGGCCTTTGCTGCTGCTGCTGCTTCTGCTTCTTCTTCTTCTTCTTCTTCTTCTTCTTCTTCTTCTTCTTCTTCTTCTTCTTCTTCTTTTCTCTCTCTCTCTCTCCCTCTCTCTCTCTCTCTCTCTTTCTCTCTCCCTCTCTCTCTCTCTCTCTCTGTCTCTTTCCTGAGTTGAGGTCTCACTCTGTTGCCCAGGCTGGAGTGCAGTGTCATGATCATGTCTCACCACAGCCTTAGCCTCCTGGACTCAGACAATCTTTCCACCTTGGCATACTGAGTAGCTGGGACTAAAGGCACACACTATCACACCCAGCTAATTTTCTGGTTTTTTGTAGAGATGTAGTTTCACTATGTTGCCAAGGCTGGTCTCAAACTCCTATGCTCAGCAATCCTCCTGCCTTGGCCTCCCAGAGTGCTGGGATTACAGGCATGAGCCACTGTGTCTCTTACAAGGAAACTTGTCAATGTATTTAAGATTCACTTGCACAATCCAGGAAGATCTCTTCGTCTCAAGATCATTTACCTAATTTTATCTGCAGAGACGCTTTGTCCAATAGGGCAACACTCACCAGTTTCAGAGATTATCCCACATTTTTGAGGGCCACCCTTCAGCCCACTGCAGAAGCCTTCTGAAGCTAGTTACCAGGAAAGCTGAGGCCTGAAGGATGAGTAAGTGTCTGGAGATTCAAGGCTGGAGGAGTGTTCCTGCCTGGGAAAGCACGTTCAAAGCCTAGAGGCAGCGGTGTGGTGCAATCAAGGAACTGAAAGCAGTTCCTGTTTGGCCTTAGCACACAGCACTGGAGAAATAACATGGAGATCAGGCTGGGGGTGGGGGCAGGCAGGAGCCAACCCTGTGCAAGCCACATAAAGGAGATTGGAGCTTATCCTCAGGTAATGGGAAGTCATTGCCTGTTGTAAGATGAGAGAATCACATATGCACTTTCTGGAAACTCTCTGGTTTGCAAGGTAAATGTATGAGGAGAAATTGAAAGTGGGAGGAAGTGACCACCACTGTCTGGAAGAAAGAATGGGAATGGTCAGGGGAAGGATAGGAAGAAGCAGCCAGACCCAAGGCATACATGGCATAGAACTGGGAGAACATACTGATGGACTGGATGTGGAGGGGGAGGACAGGAGGAAGTACCAGGAAAGGCATCCAAGTTCCCAAGTGTCGTGGGCTGAGTCACGTCCTCTCAAATTCATATGTCCAAGTCCTAACTCCCTGTGCTTTCAAATATGACCTGGAGACAGAGTTTTACAAAGGTAATGTAAAATGAGGTCATTCTGATAGGCTCTAATCCAAGATGACTAGTGTCAAAGGCGGAAATTTGGAGACAGACACACACAAGAAGAGCAGATCAAGGCAGACCAGGGAGCTACTCAACATGTCAGGTAAGACCCAAAGCTTCCAGCAAGCCACCAGCACTGTAGGAGAGGCATGAAATAGGTCCTCCCTCCATCCCTCAGGAGGAAGCAGCCCTGCCAAAACCTTTATCTCTGACTTCTAATCCCCAGAACTGCAAGACATAAGTTGCTATTGTTCAAGTCACTCAGTTTGAGGTACTTAGCACAAAGCCTGTCACAGCGGACCTAGGAAAGTGACAAACTGAGACACCCAAGGAGGCCCCAAGGATGTCCTCACAGGGAGCTCTGGAGAAAGAGCCAGCTGGTGAGGACTGATGCTCTCAACTTACCAACTGAAATAATTTTCCTGCCACACATTAAAAAATTGTTTTGCTTCATCCAAAATGGATAACATATAACTTAAAACTAAATCAGTTCCCGAGTGATCAAGCAGTTAAATCTTCTGAACTCAATCAAGATTGCATCGTTACTTGAATACAAATTAGAAGCAAAGTTTTAAAGAGAAAAACCATTATCCTCTCAATACCTTCTACCCCTCAACAAAGAAGTCATTCTTGTCCCAGGTTATTATTTGAAGTGGGCTTCTTAAATATACTGATGTCTGCTCTGCAGGAGGGATAGTCATAATTCTGAATCACTGGAATTTAAGCTACGTAGGGCTTCAAATAAGCGATATGCGTGATTACTATAAAATATTTGGGGTTTTTGTGGCAGTCATCTGATTTCATAAAATATATGTTAACTCTATACAAAGCAGCATTAGTATTCAATCCATTTATACCAAGTAGGAGGACATCAGTGTCTAGCTTGGTACCTACCAGAAACACCATTTAGTGAATGAATAAGTGAATCATGTAGTCATCAAACATTAACATCGGAAATGTATGTTAAAGGTTATCTAGATGAGTAGTTCTCAGAAAAATTTTAGCGGCAGAACTTCTTGATCAAAGAGATGTTACATGAAGCTTGTTATGTAAAACTGATAGAACTCTGTGGACAGAAGCATTGTCAGAGCCATTGTCCTGAAACCCCACATTCCCCAATCTCATCCATCAGTGGGGCTGGAACACATTCAAAAAGTACCGATTCAAGACCCAGCTACACATGGAAGAGTGTCTCTTGCTTTTACCACTCTCCTGAATCCCACTCACAGGATAACAAAAGACTTTGATTTTCTCAAAAATTATATTCCGTGAGGGTCAAGAGAAAGGTAGAGTGTGTGACAAATTTCAGCCATTTTTTGGCACACAGAAAGCTGGTGAGTTAGATGTACCTGACAAGGCTGAAGGGAAAAAAGCAAAATTAGTAAAAGAGGGGCCAACTTGCAAGCAGCGCTCAGAAAGGCTCAGGATGGAGGCCCCTGGTACCAGGCAGGTGACATGAAGTGCAGGGCTAGAAACAGGGTAGACAGAGTCATGGAGTTGTCAGGTTGCTGTACACCTGCAGCCGGGCTGGTCAAACCCCTGCAGGAGACTAGAAGGGTTTCCTTGGAAGACATCAATAGGGCAAGAGGGAGACTCAGCGACTCCAATAATGCCACAGACAGAAAAGGAGGGTGGAAGGAAGGAAGTGAAAGTCTGCAATCTGAATAAGAAGCCCCTAATTTTCTTTTCTATCCCGGTCTCAGAATATCAGCAGGCAGCCTGAAAATCTCACTCAGGCAAGAGATTAAAGAATTCATCTCTGGAGATACTGAATGAACCAGAGCAAAGACCTTGCTGCATGCTGACGTTCAGTGGTCCCTCAGCTCAAGGACTTGATCCCTGCCCAGTCACCCTAAGGTAAATTTCATTACAAATTATGCAAGAAAAAAATTATACAAGACAATTTCTCAAACAGAAAAATTCAGGACTCCAGTTGAAAGGGCTCTTAATACGCTTAGCAAAAAAATTTTTTCAGTTGTTTTGGAAAGAACACCTATGTCAAGGATCATCTGGCCAGGCATGGTAACTCACACCTGTCATCCCAGCACTTTGGGAGGCCAAGGCAAGAGGATCACTAGAACCCAGGAGTTTGAGACCATCCTAGGAAAGATAATGAGACATCGTCTCTACAAAAAAATTAAAAAATTAGCCAGGCATGGTGACACATGCCTATATAGTCCCAGCTACTTGGGAGGCTGAGGTCGAAGAAACACCTGAGCCCTAAGAGGTTGAGGCTGTGGTGAGCCATGATCATGTCACTGCTCTCCAGCCTGGGTGACAGAGTAAGACTCTGACTCAAAAAACAAAATGAAACAAAAAAGGATCATCAATTAGACATTTTAGAGCACTAAAAATAAAGGAAAAAGTATCTAAAAGCTTTTCCAGATTTTAAAATAATATGCCAGATACAATCAAGAGATATAGACATCATTGAGGAAATGCCTTCAAAATCATGAGGAGAAGAAAAATATTTCTAAAGTAAATTGTAATATCAAGCCAAACAATAAATCAAGTATAAAGGCAGAATAAAGATGATCTCAAAAGACTAAGGGTGGCCACCCTTGTGCCTCCCTCCTCCCCCCACCCCGCCCTACCTTCCTCCCAGCTCTGGGCTCAGCCACATCCTTTCTTCATCCTGGGATGGGCTGTCTCTTCTCTTTAATGCCCAAGGACAATGGCTGCACCAAACTAGACTGCCTGAGGCACCTCCACTGGAGACCAAGAGCCAGCAGGATAATAAAATCTGGCAAGCAGGAAAGAAGATCTTGAAAAGATACTTTTAATTAGGTGATTCAGAATAGCGAGACCATTTATTGACTCATTCCAGGGTGCTGTGGTTTTCAGTTATGATTTCCAGATAAGTATGAGTTTGCTGTATTTGGTTAGGACATTTCAAACAATTCAATATCAAACTTCATGAGATGATGATGGTGATTTACAGGTTTTAAAAAGAAAGTGAGTCCAGATCTTTCAGAGCATTTGATGAAAATTCCAAGTATCTTGTGATTAGATTATGAGTTGATGTTTATTTTGTGTTCCATATATACACACAGTTTTTAGCAAAGTCTTGAAAAAAAGACATGACTCCTTTGAACAAATATCTCTTGAGAGCAAAAGTATAAATCAGGAATATCCCATGCAATAACCAGAAGAAATGAGTGTGTTTCTCTTCCAGCCAAAGTTAACAAACAAGCCACATGCAAAGATAAAACTGTAGTGGACATTTTGCAATTAAAATCATAATCCTTTAGCAAGAGACCTTGTTCAAATGCAATTACCCTAGGAAATAAGAGTGTATTACACTGTGAGAGGACCAGGTGTGGTGGTTCACACCTATAATCACAGCACTTTGGGAGACTGAGGCAGGAATACTGCTTGAGCCCAGGAGTTTGAAGCCAGCCTGAGCAAAATAGCAAGACCGCATCTCTGCAAAGAACAAAATAATAGCCAGGAATGGTGGTACACACCTGTAGTTCCAGCTACTCAGGAGACTGAAGCGGGAGGATCACCTGAGCCCAAGAGGTCAAGGTTGTGGTGAGCCTGCACTCCAGCCTGGCTAACAGAGTGAGACCCAGAAGCACCAGGAAAAAAAAAATGAGAGAAGCCATTGAAGCCTTGCTGTGACCAAGTTTTAGAACTCTTGAAAAAGCAAGTTTGGCTGCTCTTATGTCTTCTTTTGAGAGGTGTCTATGCATATGTTTTGCCCACTTTTTAATGGGACTGTTTGTTTTGTCCTTTTGGCATGTGTGAGTTCCTTTGTAGATCCTGGATGTTAGGCCTTTGCCAGACATAGAGTTAGCAAATATTTTTTACCATTCTGTGAGCTGTCTCCCCACTCCTGATGGCTTCTTTTGCTTTGCAGAAGCTTTTCAGTTTAATGAGGTCCCACTTGTCTATCTAACCTTTTATGGCATGAGTTTTGGAGTTTTGATCAGGAATTGGTTGCCAGTTCCAATTTCTGTAAGAGTGTTTCCTGTGTTTTCTAAGATTCATATAGTTTGAGGTTTTACGTTTGGGTCTTTGATCCATTTAGAGTTGGTTTTTGTGTATGGTGATAGGTATGGGTCCTGCTTCAATCTTCTGCATGTTGTCAGCCAGTTTTCCCTGCACCACTTACTGAATAGGTTCTCCTCTCCCCATTGGTTGTTGGTGGAGGCTTTGTCAAAGTTGAGTTGGTTGAGAAACTAAGGCTTTGCTTCTGAAATCTTATCTTTTCCATTGGCCTATATGCCTGTTCTTATACCAATACCAGGCTGTTTTGATTATTGTAGTCTTATAATTATTTTGGCTAATCATGGTCATTTGTGTTTCCTTATGAATTTCTGTACATGAAAAAAATGCTCTATGAAATGCAAATCAAAACCACACTGAGCTACGACCTAACTCCAATCAGGATGGTCATCATTAATAACTCAAAAAACAACATATGCTGAAGAGGATGCAGAGAAAAGGGAACACTACATCTTGGTGGGAGTGTAAACTGTGGAAAACAGTGTGGCAATTTCTAAAAGATCTAAAAATCAACTTTCCATACGATCCAGCAATCCACCTTCTAGGAATATACCCAGAGAAACTCAAATCATTCTACAAAAAAGATACCTGCACACACTTGTTTATTGCAGCACTATTCACAATAGCAAAAACATGGAACCAACCATGCTGCCCATTGACACTGGACTGGATAAAAAAATGTGGTACATATACACAGTGGAATATCATGCAACAATAAAGAAGGACAAACGTATGGACTTTGCGGCAACTTGGATGGATTTAGAATCTATCACACTCAGTGATCTATCACAGAAACAAAGAACAGAGTACCACAAGATCTCACTCATAAGCGGACTCTGAACATTTATTGTAATACTACCTAAAAGGGATTGGCAGTAGCAGGACCCTGCCAGGGGAGGGAGAGGGGCATATAATATCAATAAGGGTACCTGGTCCCAAACCAGGCGGAGTGAGGACCAGTGGGAAGCCCAGCCTTCATCTGTATAATGACCACTTATGTACCTCATCCTGAAATGTAGCCACACCTTTAAAATGGAAACAAAATTTTTAAAGAGAAAATACACTGACGCTGCCACTCCCCCCCCCCCCGGGGAAAGAAAAAGCAAGTTTGTATGAGGAAGATGGGACCACAGACCAGGAAATGGTCACAACATAGAGGCTCATCAAGACAAACATCCCAGGGTCTCAGGTGTTACCTATAGTAGGCCTCTGTTATCTGCATGGTGTCTTTCATTCACTTAATAGATGCTAATCACAACGCTTAAAATATACTTGGTACTGTAAAGGCTCTTAGGACATCCATGAATCAAATAAAGACCCCTGCCCTCACAGAGCTTACATTTTAGCAGGAAGAGACAGAAAATAAACAATAAATAAAACATAAAATTAAAAAGTACATAGTATTTTAGAAGGTGATAAATCACTACAGAAAAAAAGAAGAAAACTGGAGCAATGTCAAGGGATTAGGAATGCCAGGGTGGTGGTGGGGGTGGGGGGGAAGGTTCTAATATTAAATCATGTGGGTTTGCATTTTCAAATAGATAATTCAGTTAAGAGTCCACTGAATATGCAATCAGACACCAAGTTTTAAAACTATGATGTGCATCTGTGAGAACTGCCAGACACCGAAAATTCGCCTAACACACAGGCTGAAGGGTAGCAAAGGCATTCATTATTTTCCACAGATATTTATAGATGTTCAGATAGCATCATATTATCTCCTTTATTGTTTCGTGAGTGCCAGGGAAACACTGAGTTTCACAATCATGAGCCAAAGAAAATGTGTTCCTCTGAGCTCTGACACACCTTCACCTCCTCCTCGTCTGGATAACTGCATATGTACAAATTGAGGCTTAGTTTATTAGGTGTCTCCTTCATCAACACACAAAGATGGTTAAATATTTGAATTAAATATACCATTAAAAGATGACAATTACCACGAGGGCTGAGAGTGTTTTGATCCACTTCACAGTGAAAGAATAAAAGACCGGAGAAAGCGTTGCCTCTGTACACGCTCCCTTTCTCATAGAAGGCAGGCCCTTAATCACCGGGTTCCACTCTGTCATCAGCATTCAGGGGTTGGAAAAGCCTTACTCGGTAATTGAAGTTCATTGAAAATTACAAGGGGGAAGCAGCCATGAAAATCACACGTAAGAGCAAGAATTCAAGTCAAGACTGTTTTATCTCCAGTTGCTCAAACTGCACCTTGAGATTGACTCCGTGTTAACTCTGGCTCTTTAATCACATGCTCGTTAATCATGTCTTAACAACACCTGTGTGCCAGGGCTAGAAAAGAAAAGAAAGAAGTCATCAAAACACTAATTATCCGGCCAATGTAATTACTGAAAAGTGGAACAACTACTAAAATAAAACCTCGTTAAGATTTCGTATCCTGAGTGCATGCAGCAGATGGGTAATAAATGGCATTTTGCCTTAAACGTCTTGGGTTTGAGGTAGCTCTGAGACATCTGTGGCAAACATTTCTTATTGGGAGAGAGAGCTTGTGGTACAACAGTCAATTCCCATTCCTGTCCGATGGAAACCCCCTTTCTCTGATGAGACCACCAGGTTCTCTCTCTCTAGGGCACGGGCGTGTGATCCAGGATCAGCCAATGGGATGCTTCAGCTGGAGAATTTGAACTTTGCATTTGATACCAGAATGGTGGCCAGGCAGAGTCCGTTTGTCACACCTGGAGTACAGTCGTTCTGACAGAGGGGGCAGGAGTGGTACCCGTGATAGTGATTATAATTACTGCAACCATGGTGTCAAAGAGCCAGACTTTCCCTTTTGTGGTTTTGGCCTGTGAATCCAGCTTTGTGAACTCCTGGAGACATCCTACTCCTGTCCTTTTCCAGCCTTCTAATTCTAAAGCTCCCAGACATCCTATGACAGATTCGCTTTCTGTTCAAGCTACCCAGGGTTGTTTCCCTACTTCAACTGAGAACCTTGGCTGATAATATTCATGTGAAACCTGAATGATCATTTAACCACTGCATCTCACGGAAGAGGAGAGAGAATCTCCAAAAGTCTGTGACTTTCCCTGGGTTACTCAGCAGACGGTGTTGTCAACACCATGAACGCCACGACTCAAAAACCAAAGAGAGCCGGGCTCAGTGGCTCAGCCTGTAATCCCACGCCTTTGGGAGGCTGAAACGAGTGGATTGCCTGAGCCCGGGGGTTCGAGACCCGCCTGGGCAGCGAGACCTTATATCTACAATAAATCAAAAAATCAGCCAGGTGTGGTAGCGCGCACCTGTAATTCCGGCTACTCGGAAGGCTGAGGCGGAAGGATCACTGGAGCCCAGCAGGTGGAGGCTGCGGTGGCCGGGAGCGGCCACTGCACTCCAGTCTGAGCGACAGAGTGAGACTCCAACTCAAAAAAAAAAAACAAAGAGATTATTGAAAATATACACATGGATCTCAGGAATTTTGGATAAACGTGGTGTTTAAGGCTTGAGAATGAATAATGTCACCATTTGAGAGTCTGCAGTGGGATCAACGGAGAGAGCTGAGAATTGAAACTTAGGGAAAAATTACTTTTAGGAAGAGAATTTAAAAGAGAGTGAAGACTAAGGCAAAGTAGGAAGAGGTTGATAATATATTAAGGAAGGGAACAGGAGTGCAGCGCCATTGAAACCAAAGCATAGAGAGTGATTAAAAGAGAATAACCAATTAGCAGATAAAGACATAATCAATAAACTAAGAATTGAGAAGATAAATACTTCTCTGATCATGAGTCCATTTGGAAATTTAAGATATCTTTAAAAGAGAAGTTCTTGGGGAGATACTCAAGCCAAAGCCAGCTTCCAAAAGGTGCAGCGTAAGTTAAGATATGAGGTCGAGTGAAGTGGCTCACATCTGTAATCCCAGCACTTTCAGAGGCCGAGTCAGGAGGATCACTTGAGCCCAGGAGTTTGAGACATTCCTGGGCTGCATAGCAAGACCTTGTCTCTACAAAAAATCAAAATATTACCTGGGTGTGAGTGGCACATGCCTGTAGTTCCAGCTACTCAGGAGGCTGAGGTGGAAGAATAGCCTGAGTCCAGGAGATTGAGGTTGCAATGAGCCATGATGGTGTCACTGCATTCCAGCCTGAGCAACAGAGTGAGACCCCCAACACACACACACACACACACACACACACACACACACACAC